>NW_015240645.1:0-615 GCF_001447785.1 Gekko japonicus | reverse complement strand
CCCCCAAAATCTCTAGGAAATTCCCGATGCAGTCGGCCACCCAACTGCATGTGGCAATTGCTTGTGGTCAAGGTGTGCCTTCTGTAAAGGAAACCTGATCAGTCACAGCTTTGACGGTTTACCTCTTTGGGGCCCAGAGCAACAGATGGTTACTTTTTCCATTTGACTCTGATTTCTGGCAATCTCCTTTCTATAGATGTTGGTATTGAGGAAGACTATCCAAGAATAACAGCTTGGCTGCCCTGCTTATGGAAGATATTTACACAACAAATACCTTGAGCTTGTTTGTGTAGTCATAGATAATTGCCACTCTATGGGCTTTCCTCTTCATTGTTCGGCAGTCTCCATGTGTCATTCTGAAACTCTGAAAGCCGCGCGGCAGCGTTTTCCTGACTGCTGTGCCAACAGAAGGCTCTGAATGGGATTCTAGTCATCGAGTGCATTTTAATGCCTGACATATTTTGGAGGCCTTGATGGACACAGAGCGAGCTCGTACAGATTGCTACCCCAAATACAGCCCAGCCGGCGTATATCAAGGTCTGTCTGCCCAGTGTCTCTGTCCGCCCACCCTCAGAATTCGTTGACTTAGAACAGTGGTGTCAAACATGCGGCCCG
>NW_015240644.1:0-615 GCF_001447785.1 Gekko japonicus | reverse complement strand
GATCTGAGGTCTTGGGCAGGTGGATACCATCACAGTTCATGCTTTTCTTATCTTCCTCTTTGGGATTGGCAAGTCACTTAATTTCTCGATACCCAAGGAAGAAGGCCCTTTAATCTTACTTTGCTCTCTGGCCCTGTGTTCCGGAGTTGTGGTTTGTGAGTCCTGTGTAGGATTTTGTCTCCTTTGTGCCTGAAGAAAAGTGAGAGGGATAACTATCACAACAGAACCCAGAGAGTCAAAAGTCCCCAATTAATCAGCTAAGCAAGGAGACAGAGTGTGACGGAGAGGTCAAAGAGAAGGAGTGTAAAAAAGAGAGTCTTCTTCCCTCTTGCAGTGGGAGCCTGTGAATGCCGACGGTTACCTGAGGGACCTGGAGATACCAGCATCCCTAACTTAATCAAAGAGATAACAGGAAATACTGTAGCCGAGGCAGTAGCAGGCATTGCCGAACAATAGGAGCCAGCCCCAGTGGGTCTTGGTGCTGCGGTGGAGATAATAAACTATATAAAAATCTGTCACCGTGTGATAAGTGATGAATTAGAATCAATTATGCCTTTAAAATAATAGACGTCCCCCTGGTGTTACCCGTCCGGAAGCACAATGGCGGCTGATCGG
>NW_015240643.1:0-615 GCF_001447785.1 Gekko japonicus | reverse complement strand
AAACGACCCCTGCATGATTTTATCAGCACTCAAGATTGCAGTGGTGGTCACGGTGGCACATTCTGTCTTTGCTGGCACTAGACTGGGTTGGCTAAAGCAACATTTTTTCAGCCCTGTAGGTAAATTTCAGCCACGTTTACCGTTGTGTTTTAAGCAGTCAGCCTAAAACAATTCCTAAGTTCTAATAAACAAAAGAATAAAACAAGTGGTCTAATTACATGAGCACTTAACAGAAGAGGAGGAGGGGACTTGTGGAAGGCTGCAGTTTCTCCTTCAGGAGCAGGTAACTCATTTGTACTTATTAACAGAGTGTACAAGTGGGAACCAGAAGGAACGGAAAAGGAAGGAGCCAAACCATTTGTCCCCCTTTCTCACCTCTGCCATAAGCAGAGCTGTAGAAAGAGGGATGGGCTCCGTGAAAGCTTCCTCTGAGTACAATCCCCCTTCCCACTACTGTGATTCGGATCTGAAGTGATAAGAAGGGAAAAGGAAACCTTTTGTTTCCGAAGCGGCTACGAGGAGGAGGGATTTGGGTCAGGTGCTGGCAGAGCCGGTGTCATGGCTGAAGAGTTCCCACTGCATTCCATCAATCATCAATGACCCCTTATTTTCTAC
>NW_015240642.1:0-615 GCF_001447785.1 Gekko japonicus | reverse complement strand
ACTGCCCCTGAACATGGAGGTTCCATTTATTCATCAAGTTTCATCATCATTGATGGGCCGATCCTCCATCGAAGTCCTTTAAAACTGGCAGCCTGTCACTGCATCTTGTGGCAATGAATTCCACAATCTAGTTACACACTGTGTGAAGAAGGACATCTGTTTGTCATTTTGTATCATGTTCATTGAATAAACCTGAAGAATTTTGGTATAAGGGGAAAATATCATGTTCACCAATTTCTCCAAGTGTCTATCACGCCTCTCTTCATTGTCATCCTTTGTCGAATCTAGAAGGCCCCCAGCCCCTTAGCCTTGCCTCACAGGGAAGGTGCTCTAGCCCTTCTTCATTCCAGCTGCCTCTTCCCACACTTTTCTACCTCTGCAGTAGCTGTTTTGAGATACGGAGACAAGAACGCTTCCAAAGGCAGCTGCTCCACATTCATCCAAGCAAGGGCACCGTCATATTGGACCTTTTATTTTCAACGCTTCCAAATCATCCCTAGCATAAAATTTGCATTTTTCCCCCCTTCAGCAGCCTCGTTTTCAAGCAATCCGTCCTGACCCCAAGATCTCTCACATGGCCAGCTATTGCCAGCTCAGACTCCACCTGCATATATT
>NW_015240641.1:0-615 GCF_001447785.1 Gekko japonicus | reverse complement strand
CACTTAACCACTACACCAAACTAGAGTAGAATCTACTTCTATAATACCTGTTTCCAGTTCAGATGTGTGTATTACCTCCTCTCCCAAAACTTTTAGGTTCCATCCCTGGGTTGGCTAAATGTTTCAGCTTGATGGCCATATCTGGGTCTCTGCTTGCTTTTGAGAGGTCAGAGTTGGAGGCCAGCTGGTGGCAGAAATGGGAAGCACTGGCAAAAGCAAGCAGAAACCAGTGAGATTTCAGGTCTGGAGTATCAGAATTTTGAAAATGTGTTTCCTGAAGAAAATGGATATCAGGACCCTCTTTCAGGATTGCACGAGTGATCCTGTTTCTTTTAATAGGATTGTTGAGACCCTGACTGTTCAGAGTTAAAGCTTTTCACTTCCTACCCAGAGTCAAGACCAAAAAGGTTTCGTAAGTGTGAAATATTCCTATGCATATAACTTTCGCTCAGTTTCTCTGGCAGATGTTCATGGTGTGACTACATAAATACTCACTGATTCAAGTATACTGAGTTTGGAATATCACTGGTTGTTATCATTGGCCCTTCCTTCATAGTTAATCATTTCACTCGTGTTCTTTATAATGTGCTAGAACAAATTTAGAGTCCAGCGGCA
>NW_015240640.1:0-615 GCF_001447785.1 Gekko japonicus | reverse complement strand
CTGTTCCCAGGCAAGCAGCAGATAAGCTGGTGGCTCTTGTGATGCATGTGTGAAGCCATTGTGCTGTCAGAGCAGATCAGCCCTCATGAAAGGAGTAGAAATGGCAAGGGTGAACTTAGATGAATACAGTGATGTTGCCTTATGTCAAGTCAAACCATATAGGTCATTACTGTCGTCTTTGGCAGCAGTTTTCCAGAATATCAGGTGGAGGAAAGTGTTTCCTAACTCATGCAGCCTTTAACTGTGGATATGCTAGGGACTGAACCTGGGACCATCTTCTTGCAAAGCCCATTAGCGAGGCATGGGTGGTTCAGTGATTGTCATGGCCAATCCTACTGATAGTCCCTTGAACAATAATGGTATGTTTTCATAAGCAATCCTCTGGGCAAAAGAGGGATAACCCTTGGCAAAGACATTCTCTATAGCATTTGTGGAGGAAGTGTGGGTAGTTCCAGTACAGATGTTTGTGTGTGCATCTCTTGGTGGCAAGAGAATGTAGCTTGAGGAATATCCTGTCCAGTGAACTGTTGCCAAATCTGCTCATTCCATCCTGTAGCACAAAATACCATTTAAGAGAATCAATAGCTTACCTCTGTATCATCCTGTGTCCAAGGT
>NW_015240639.1:0-615 GCF_001447785.1 Gekko japonicus | reverse complement strand
TGCAAAAAGAAGCAAAGGTACCAACACCTGTGTCTTTATAGCTTCTTTGGACTGCTGCACCATTGAGGTTTGGCTCTATATTATAAGAGCAAATCTGTACAGAGGTATGAGATCTTGTGGAACAACTCCCAGTGCCTGGGGATAAAGAAGATAGTTGGTGGGTAGAGAAAAAGAAGACTTGTCCTACACGCTGCTACTAGGTAGGTTTGTTTACTGTTTGTTTGCCCTGCAGTAGTTACAACTGGAGAGAGGAGGGAGCAAAGGACTCACTACCAGACAACGTATCCAGGGATATGTTTTGTTTTGATAACCAGCTGTCCTTTAGAATAAAAAGAGCATATCCCATCTCTGCTACAGACGAACAGTGTCTTATTTCACCTTTGCTGATGGCCAACTAAATATTTCCGAGCCTGCCACTGCAAGGCTCTGTTGCCTGGAGATTTCTTTACATTACAGCCAGAGAATATCCTGCAGAAGTACAGCCCCCAGTACAGACGATGTAAGTACACACAATGACAAAAGGAAACCTTTAAAAATAGATCCTCAAAATAGATTAGCCAACAAAGTAACATCAGAAGGTGCATATAGTCAACTATTAGCCATATATAAACATTT
>NW_015240638.1:0-615 GCF_001447785.1 Gekko japonicus | reverse complement strand
TATTGTCTATTTATAAAGTGCTCAGAAATCCCTCTTGTCTCGTTGCCTCGTCTGCATTCAATAAAAGTGCAGATAAAGAGCAAGGAACATTGTCTGCTAAAAAAAAGAAGTAGTAAAGGACACAAAGGGCAGCTTGTTCGTAACAAAATGCAGAAAGAAGTTGCTAGGAAATGTGCATTTAAAGTGTAGGGAGAATAAATGTATTTGGATGTCAGGGTCTTAGAATGAATTCAGATTTTCCTCCATCTTACAACCAAAGCAGTATATCAAATATAACAAGAGAGGGGATAGGGAATCATATAGACGGTGTTGTTGGGTTGCAGATAGCTGTGTGTGACTTGTTGGCATATTTTGTTCATCTGTCAGTTGAAATTTCCATGCAATGGTCTTTCCCCCAACCCACTGTTCCTTGAAATATTACAAAAATCAAAAGTGGGACTTTTCTGCCACCACTGCCTGTGCTGTGTCATATGGTTTTGTGCTTCCACTGGATTATAGCACTGGGGTTTGGCACTACACTTCAGGAATGATGACAAATCAGTCAAGTCAGGTAACAAAACAATGACTCTGTATCAGGCAAAGCATAACTCCCATTCTTCCTGGACTTCCTCAGAC
>NW_015240637.1:0-615 GCF_001447785.1 Gekko japonicus | reverse complement strand
TCACAGTGACTCTGTATCCACATAATGGGGAGAAAAACCACTATCTCAATCCATCCAATTTCTACTTGTTTTTAATTCCAGGTTTTCTTTTCACTGCAAGTTCACTTGTTATCGCTTCTGGCTCTCATTGGCCATAGTTTAGAAATCCACTAGTGTATGGTGTCAGTGTTCTCGCTATCAACTACAGATAGGTTATGGTCTCCATAGACTGTGTTACTCAGGTAATGCACAAGGAAACTAACCTCTTATGCCAATCCAGCCATACTGATCCTTGCCTTTGTATCTGTGGCTAGATTACTGCAACACAGTCTACATGGGTCTGCCCTTGAAGACAACCCAGAAATGCCAATTGATTCAGAATATTTCAGAATATAGGTAGTATCCTGTTGACTGGAGCTCTTAGTTGTGATCCTGTCACACCCCTTTTAAGACAACATCATTGGCTACTATGTCTTTTTTGCTCTCAGTGTAAGGTGCTGGTTCCTTAATGCCCTTCATGACCTGGGACCCAGTTAGTTAAAGACACCCTTTTCTGGTGAACCTGTGTACCAGATTAGATTCTTTCTGATTTTTCTCATAGTGGTCACTTAGCCCAAGTCTATTAGAATGGATGCA
>NW_015240636.1:0-615 GCF_001447785.1 Gekko japonicus | reverse complement strand
CCTGCACAGGAAAAAAAGTGTTCAGTGAAATGCTTCTAATAACATGTGTAAAAACTCATCCCAAATTCTGTCTCCATCCCTCCACCACTCTGTCCATTTCTGAGCACTGCAGCAGTTTTATGTGATGTCACAGTAACATCTTTGGGTACTGCAGATGTTCCATGTTTAGTAGTCCTAATACACAATGATGGATTAGGTCAATGTTCTGAGCCTTTTCATGATGCCTACACAATGGCTCAAGTTATGTTGTTATACCATCACTGGAACTCTTTGTAGTGCTATAATGTTAGGTCGAGGTATGGAGAATTCAAGCTCATCTCCTGGATCAGCCATGAAAATGACTGTGTGGCCTTGGGTAATTCAATTTCAGTTGAAGTGACTTTTCGAGGTTGTTGTAAAGCTACTCTAAACTCTTGGGAGAAAATGGAATTTGAACAGAACCAGCTCCTCCTTCCCCAGTCTCTCCCCCATGACAAAACTGAAAATTTCCTCTGTAGGACAACTTCCATACCAGTATTGAAAGAATGTGAACCTTGCTTGCTTAGGATCAGTTTATTTCTGGAGTAGCTAGGCAGTTTTAAAAGTTTACCTTGGCCCTGTTCACACGAGGGGTTT
>NW_015240635.1:0-615 GCF_001447785.1 Gekko japonicus | reverse complement strand
AGCAAATATCCAGTTCATTCTCTAACAATCCGTATGTAATTGCCTGAACAATACGAAGTGCTTTGGCTGCCTGAAACAATGGGATGAAGAGACAAAAAGAATGAGAGAGATGAAAGGCAGCATGAGATAGTGGTGTGAGTGTCAGACGAGGATCTTGAAGACCCAGGTTCACACCCCCACTTTGCTATGGAAGCTTGCAATGCTGGGCTGACCTTGGGCCACTCATGCTCTCTCAGGCTAGCATACTTCACAGGGTTGTTGTTCAAATAAAATGGGGAAGGAGAGAATGATGCTTTAAGTCTCTTGGGCTCCTTAAACAGGGAGAAAACTGAGGTACAAATACATAGATAAAGCCAAGCAAGTTATATGATGTTTTTTAAATGTGTGTGTTTAGACAGTATTCCCCAACCTCTCCTGTTTAATTATTCTCTTCCCTTGCAGCACTCTTGCCTTCCGGGCCACACGTTATATTCTTGTTCAGCCCTGCTTCTGTTTCTGTCTTGACTGTTGTGTGTACCTTTGGATTTGTTCCTTTACTTCTTTGTGGGCTTCAGTTCCGTAACTTCCTTTTCAGTTGACTTCTGATTTCTTCGTAAGTCTTGCAAGACTTTGTAT
>NW_015240634.1:0-615 GCF_001447785.1 Gekko japonicus | reverse complement strand
GGGCTGAGCTCCTGGCGCGCTGCTACACACTGGAACACCTAGCACATGGTGCAAGGTCAGGTGCACAAAGGCCAGCTCCATTTATGGCAGCTTCACAAGTCCAAACCTTTCACTGCTCCCTGCAGCTCAACGACTGGACGCTACTCTTGGCTTTCTTCGCAGCGAGAGAGTGACCATCCCTTTCCTTCCTACCTATCACACCACTAATTACCGCCGCATGGTGTGCTATTTGTCACGTCCGGTGCCCTCCAAACATCGCCAGCTTTACAAGGTGACAGGAGGTGGGAACATAAAACAACTTCAGATTGGACTGCAGACACAGGGAGACAGAGGAGGGGATGTGTGCGCAGAACGTGTGTCCACAGGCCTTGCTGTGCTCTGATGGCACACTAGGAGGATGCTTACTGAACCGCCGTGCTCCTGCCATGTTCCTCTCCCTAGGCCAGCTGGGTACACTTGATGCTTTAATTTCCATGTGCTCGGCCCCCTGCCTCTAAGAAAGAGCATTGACTTGCCGAATGGATTCATCCCTGGCGTTGCTGCCAAATAGAGTGTGCGGGAGGCAGAACAACACCGAAGTCGCTCCCACGTCCCTGTCAGAACCCACAGCTAACA
>NW_015240633.1:0-615 GCF_001447785.1 Gekko japonicus | reverse complement strand
TTTATTGTGCCATGAGCTTTTTGTGGATGGCATAGCCTCTAGCCCCCAGAAACCTATGCTGCAGTAAATTTGTTGGCATTTCAGACTTCATCAGAGCACGGTGCCCAGTTCTGGGTGCCCCACTTGAAGAAGGGTGTAGCACAACTGGTACCAGTTCAGAGGAGAGCAACAAATACGATTGGGGGAACAGGTCTGGAAAAACCGACTGATGAAGCCTGAACAGGTGACCTTGAAGCTGAGTCTGAGTCAACAGAAGGCACTTCCATTAGGTCATGTGCTCATCCAGAAACGCCTGAGCACACAATGTTTAGCTGGGACCCTGCCTCTTAATGTCCACATCAGTTCTCCATACAATTGATGTTTGTTCGGCAGGACATTGCCGCTCTTTATGAGCTCAGTTGGGCACTGACCGTGGTGGACGCAATGTTTGCTTTTGCTAGATATTCTTCTTCTAGGTTTTGCAGGGCTTCCCTTACTGAGCCGAATGGACTCTACTGCCCACTCTCCAACTGCTGGATCCCTCCCATCTACATGCCAGACCCCTACAAACCTTTACTAGCATGTTGTGGGCTCTCAGCCTGGCTGGCATACAACCACAGAAATCTACCACCTTCC
>NW_015240632.1:0-615 GCF_001447785.1 Gekko japonicus | reverse complement strand
TCTGAGACTCCAAAGTGAAAGGCGGGTTACAAATCCAATCTCTTCTCTTTCTCTTCTAATACCCCTAAAATCTTCTCAGCTCCAGGACTCGAACCTAGCTCTTGCATTGCAGAGCAACACGTCTAACCTCTGAAACCAGCTTCCAGGAGAGGAATCTGGATGCTTTGCTTCTTGCCAGCGAAGGTGGCAACTGGCAATCGATAAACCATCTATTCACGGGAGCAGAGAAACGTCTGCCTTACCGTATCATTAGAATGTAATGGGCTCGTTTTTCCTAGGGCCTATTGTCCTAGTGAAAAATTGGCTGCTTTTCATGTTACACACCTCATTAACTGTATTCACAAGTTTAAAGGAAAGAAGGGGAAAAAAACAGGGAAAGAAAAGCCGTACCTGCTCGGAAGACATAACAGATGCTCTGAGCATCAGTGGCGGAGAAAAAAGGCCAGAGGAGAAGCAGGGTGCTTAAGTAAGGGAACAAAGCCCCTGAAATTAGCCCTGATAATCGAGCCTGGGTCCCAAAAAAGGATGTCTTTGATCAAGGTAGCCAGGCCTTAAAATATCCAAATAAATCACCGGGCAGCTCGCCAGGCTGGATTCCGATCTATTGTTGGAAGA
>NW_015240631.1:0-615 GCF_001447785.1 Gekko japonicus | reverse complement strand
TTTTTTTAATGAACAAGAAATGCCATTCTTTTGGTGTGAGCGAGCTTGTTTTTTTAATTCCTGATTATCAATTGCTGGACAACCTGTAATGTTGTATACTTTTGCAAATACAGCACCATCCATCAGCCGGCCCTCAAATTGGATCTTGAAATCTGAAATGAGCATCAAGCGGCTGGTTCCAAAATTCTCAGATCTAGTACCGACCAACCCTTCTGCATAAAGATAATCCAACTACATGCGTTGGAGAAGATTGCTTTGCCTGTGGCTGGTTGAGCAAGAGAAAAAAAATTGAAGTCAGCTCCTGTGCAGTCTTGGGGACAGCATGTGTTGCTAATGGATATGCAGCCAACCAATCAATAAATTGCCCAGACTATGAAACTTCCCCAAAGGCAGGGAGTGATACATCACTAGCAGGCAGATACCATGTCCTCCTTGTACTTAATATCCCGCTTCCCACTGCTAATGAAGCAGTGAATAGGAATGATTTTGCCTTCTTCATCTTTTTCTCCCCTTCCAGTAAAAAAAATAATAATCTCCATTTCCATTTCTCCTCTTCCTTGTGCAAACTAAACCTGTGATTTTCACACTATTTTCTGTCTCACCAAAGTTTCCCCA
>NW_015240630.1:0-615 GCF_001447785.1 Gekko japonicus | reverse complement strand
GGCAAACCACCACTGTTCAGCTCTTGCCTATGACAGCACTTTCTATCATCAGGGCACACCTAGGCTATGAACCTGATCCTTTGGGTTGGATCCAGCAATGTGTGATCAGAAAGGAAAATGCGCTCTGTGCTGTTCCGCTTATACAAGGAATAGTGCAACGGCTGCAGCAACACACTGTGCTTTAATATCATTTTAAATGAAATAACAATGTGCATGCAGAGCAACGGAATGCAGAACAGACGGTCCACATAGTTTCGTTTCATTTGGTTTTGGAATTGTATCAGAAGAAACGCCTTGCGCTATGTCTTGCACATGCTGGAAAGACAGTGGGGGATACATCGAGCACTAATTTTAGCACTCCTGCTTGAGCAAGGTCTGTTGTGCATGTAGGAAGCTTCCATGGGAATCCACCCTTTATTTATACACTTTTACCTTCTGCTTCCTCCGAGGAGTGCAGGTTAGTCTATATATTGCCCTCCAACCCCCATTTTGGCCACACAACAACTGTGTGAGATACCATCAGGCTGAACAACTGGCTTAAGTATCGTTCACTGAACTTCATGGCCAAGTAGGAATTTGAACCCCAGACTCCACCACTCTGCCACTATCCACTAC
>NW_015240629.1:0-615 GCF_001447785.1 Gekko japonicus | reverse complement strand
GAGATCCAAGTGCGGAAAGGACCTCTGTTGAGTAAAATATTCAGATGTAACAAAATGCTTCGGCGCAACATAACCAAAAAAAGGAAACACCTACATCTACGCTCACGTTAGGAACACTCTGAGCCGCCGCTTGTCTTTGTTGTTTCATCTCCTCTTCTCCCCCCAATTAAATCAGACACTTCTTCTAAAATCAAGCCCTCGGGGAGGGAAGAGACAAAAGTGATGAGAATGCAGTGCGTGAATACAAAAGTGGAGCATGTGTTTTATAACTAACTCTGTTCGGAGATCAAGGGAAGTGTCATTGTTTATAGCCATCAGAAAGGAATCAATGTAATTATATTTGTAGGATCAATTCAGGTCATTATTCTAATACGTAACGCCGCAGTTCCACAGGAGCAGTTTGCAACTCAACTGGAGCGCTTAGGGCTTAATCCTTTTCCTGCTAAGGTGTTTTGTGTTTTGTTTTTTTTTAACTACCCTTTTCCCAGACAACCGCACCAGAATCAGAGGTAAGAACAGGGTGGGATGCCAAAGTTTTCATCCCAGCCTAGAGACACTGATGACTTTTGGTTTATACAGATGCACCCAACCTGAACGTGGATGGGTACAGTAGCA
>NW_015240628.1:0-615 GCF_001447785.1 Gekko japonicus | reverse complement strand
CGATCCCCCCCGAATCGACCTCTGACTGAACTAGGGGTTCCCATTCCCATTCCCAAAAGCTTCTTCTAGTCAACCATCTCCTGGGATTCTTGGACACATTCTGGTTGCGATAGTATGCAGTGGGAAGGAATCAGCATTTCAGTGGCAGGGAGAGAATTATTTGTAAGCAACGAGCGGTCGAGGCGTAAGGATGGACAATCCATCATCAGAAGGATCTCAGAGCTTTATTGCATAGATGCCACAGAAGGAAAGCGTACCAGACTTCCCCTGGTGCCCAAACGACTCACATTTGATGCATCGGCCAAGTGATAGCCACAGTGATTCATGCGAGCGCATCACTTTCCCCTTGGGACGCTATGATGGGAGTCACCGATGCATGTCACGGGTCTCGTTCCCGTCAAACGTCGATGGATGTGACCTCACATTGATGGAGCCCCCCACCTCCTTTCTGCGGAAATCTCACCCACGTTATTGAGAGTGATGGGATCTCATATCCGCGTGGGCAGAGCTGGTGTCAAAACGGCCTGTTTGGGCCTACAGCCAGCTGTGTATGCTCCCAGGGAGAGTGTATGTAATTCCCCCCCCCCAGCTTTGTGTTGAGAGTATTAGACAAGC
>NW_015240627.1:0-615 GCF_001447785.1 Gekko japonicus | reverse complement strand
TGTTTTCTTATGGCAAAACCTGGCAGCCAATCCATTTTTTTAAGACCACAGGAAGATGCATATTCATCAAATCCATCCCTCAAATAACCACATTTCTAGTGAGCCTTGTCAGAATTCAGAGTGGATGTTTTTCCTGAATTATGCATGGCATCTACCATTATCTGTAATTTGGGTGGAGAAGACCATACATTTTTGATAGAAAAACAACCCATGTGTTTTGCATTGCTTATGAAAAAAACACAAGAAGCTCAAAGAAAAAGAAAAAAAGCAAGCAACTCCTATGAAGATACCAAGGTTTACTGAAGTGATTCCAGGCCATAACATGCTTTGAGCAAACTGCAGTTGTTTCAAAGAAATCAGCTAACAGAAATCACTCAAAAGAGACAACATCAAAATGAACATTTGTCCAACAAATTTACAGTAGATTACATCTAAAACATTCACCTATGTAAATAGGTAATGCCAGTATTATACACAGTTCTAATAGGACTTTTATAAAGGTGTTGGATACCCAAGACTCTCACTGGGGCCTCAGAATGGTTCCTGTACAGTAACGCTTCCATGCCAGATTCTACTGGATTGCATGGCAATGCTGCTATTTACAGCTGACCTTGC
>NW_015240626.1:0-615 GCF_001447785.1 Gekko japonicus | reverse complement strand
CCGCCGGGGGGGGGCAGAGAGAGGTGCTGAGCGCTCCAAGAGGTACCAGCGAGTCAGCGACGAGCCACCCACCGTCGTGACGGGATGCGAGGGAACCCTGATCAGAGGCCCCCAGCCCCATCGCCATCCCGTTGCCTAGCAACCGGCAAGGAGAAGGCCTCCCCGCCCTCCGCCACGGCGCGCTTACACCACCAGCCGAGAGATGATCCAGGACACCATGGCGAGGCCGAGGCTCCTCCGGTGGCCAGCAGGGACGAGGGAAGCGGCTTCGGCCACCGGCGGCAGCGAGGAAAGGGAGAGCGCTCTTAAAGGGCAGGTTTCTGCAGCAAGCGAGGCCCCGCCCCGGTCCCTTAAAGGGGAGGAGCCCCCGCCGAGTCGGAGGAAATCGAGCCGCGGCGGAGCATCACAATACGCTGGTCAGTGCGGACGCTGAAGCTACACACGCGTTATCCCTCCGAGTGACAGATCCTGCGCTGACACAGCAGCCACTGACGGGCATATTCCCTCCAGTAACTGGCTCCGTTACAGAACGCTCATCTCGGATCATACCAAGGCCCTCATGATGCAACCTGTTAAGACTGAGGGAAAAGGGGGACACCGGATATTGAAATGCAC
>NW_015240625.1:0-615 GCF_001447785.1 Gekko japonicus | reverse complement strand
CCCCCCCATGACTGTTCCATGCAACGGTGATTAATCTTGCATGTTCTCGGTATCTGGCCTATCTTGATCGTTTTCAAATTCTCGCTTTCATGTGCTTCAACGTAGGAAGTGTGATTTTGGGCAAGCAGCTCGGGTCTGATTAAAGACAGCTGCCGGGCTGCGGAGCTCATCTTGATGGTGTTTGGATCTGTGGCGTGGATCCATCCCCAGTCTGAGGAAGGTGTGGAGTCGGGCCCGGCCCGGCCGAAGCCTCTTCCTAGGGCACAGATGTGTGGAAGGGTGACGCTATTTGGACCCCTGCCGGCTGTTGAGATATCATATTGTGCACGAATAAGAATGGGTAAATTGGAGCCAAGAAGTCTGACATTCTTCAATGCTGGGATTTTGGCATCCAATTCCAGGTTTATTTGTTCCGTTCTTCGTTTTTCGAATCTGGATTCCCAGTTAGGAGGCTTTGGGTAAAAATCTGGACGATGCAATTGGATTCGGTAAATGTTTAACGTACTGGTTTGTGACGACTGTTTCCACTGTGAAAATAGTGGCGGGTTTACGCCAACCCCGTTGAGGTTTCAAGGCAAGAAATGGACGGAGAGGGTTGGCCATTGCCTGCCTCTG
>NW_015240624.1:0-615 GCF_001447785.1 Gekko japonicus | reverse complement strand
TGGTCATCAAGTGGGCATTTGGCCAGTTACAGATGTGAGTTCGGTACCTCCACCAGACATGGGACTCCAGAACTATGAAGTCTCTGGGAGTGGCAAAACGTTTGCAGTTTGTATCATGCTCTACAACATTGCCATGCAGCAGTGCCTCTCACCCCCCCTTGGTGGGGCCAATGTGGAAGGTCCGTGGGCCGGGGTATGAAACCCCATGCTCTCACTGGGGGCTTCTGCGACTTATGTGTGGGCATGCATTTGGTGGCAGAGGCATCCTGCTGGCCACACCAGCAGCTGGAGAGCCTCTCCTCCCTTCATTCTGTGCAAAGAATGACCTGCTGGTGGCCCGCCCATGATGTCTGAACCCCACCATGGTATATGGGGGAACCACTGGCTCTGTATGGGCTTTCCCCTCCCAAACAAGGGCCAGATTCCTCATCACATGCCCCCATTTTGGTGTAATTGGAACCGACAGGGTGGTCTGCTTGCCAGTATGGATGAGCTTCGACACACCTAACCACCTGGTGTGTGGCATCCATGTGCAGGGGGGAGGGCTATGGTTGGTTCCCGAGGTGGAGCATGGCTGGAGCAGAGAAATGTGCTGATTGGGTGCACACTTAGTTG
>NW_015240623.1:0-615 GCF_001447785.1 Gekko japonicus | reverse complement strand
CCCCCCCCAGCCGAAAGATAAATCATTTTTACATGAGCAATAAAGAACACTCCAAGGGGCATAATTAACATTTGCAGGGAGAACAGAACTACACAAAACATTCTGAGTGCAATTTCTATATATAGTTATCTTCAATGTATGGTACCAGATTGCTTAAATAAATCACAGCAATCCACTAAAGTTGATTCTGTACATCCACCTGCCTTTCCTATTGCCTGGCATGACTGTGAATGTTCCTAGTATTATAGGCTTGTCACTTAGATGTTCACCATCTGTTCAACCCATTGAATTATTTCTACTTTAGATTTTACATCTGCAGTGACAAATCTGGATAACAAACTCCATCAGCCACTTTCTGGCAGTCTCATTCCTATGCCTTCTGCCATGTTGTAACCATCACTTCAAATTTCTGCTTCTTATTATAATATTCCTGCTTATTTGCTCCGCAAAATTTCTGCAAACTAACCACCACTTCCCTGTGCCTGCATCTCCATGGTCTACAAAGACTTCTCTACCCTACTGCCACTACTCTGTTGTCAGTCCCTGGCTTCTTCTTTTACCTTTTCCCCTGCTCTGTGGAAAACATCTAGTGACTCTAAGTGTTTGTTGTGAAGT
>NW_015240622.1:0-615 GCF_001447785.1 Gekko japonicus | reverse complement strand
ACATGGCTTCTCTTATGTTCTCTTAACCTAAGGGTTACTGCAGAAAAGGATACATAATTTGAGGGTGGCACCCATGGCCAAGCTGATGGTTGTGTTGGGTGTAGCAACAAGAGAGGTGAATGAATATGTAGGAACAGCCCCGGTTGTGAATGAGGGGAAGGGTAAGGAAGGAAGCCTATTAAATGTGAATAAGTGGAAGTCAGCGTGTTCCCTGGCTGCTGCTGATATGTTCATGACAATGGGTAATGCCTGCTGAGATGTTTGGACATGGTACGATTGAAAGAGTTTGCATGACTAACTCCGTAAGCACAACCTGGAGGTGGAGAACTGGTTGACATGTGATCATATACCTAAACTTAGAACAAATTATTTATACGTAGCAAAAAGGAATTGTGAAACACAGCCGTTTTTACTTCTGGTCATTTCTGTAATTTGCTTTTTGGAACCGTTTCAGTCCACTCATTTTCACTGCCGGGACTGCTGAACTGCTCCTTTTACACATTCTGTATGAATTATGTATGGTTCTGATATGCCAGAGGATGTAGTGATGGCCACTGACATAGATAGGTTTAAAAAAGGATTAGATCGATTCACGGAGGACAGGTCTATCAGTGG
>NW_015240621.1:0-615 GCF_001447785.1 Gekko japonicus | reverse complement strand
GAGGGCGGGGTAAAAATCGAATGAATAAAAATAAATAAATGAACAGCTTTCAAAAACAGCAACTCTGGCTGGATTCTGTGGCAGTTACTCCAGCAAAACAGAACAAAATCAGAAGGCCGGGTTGCCAAGTGATGCCACTGAAGAGAAATTCATGCGATACGTTCCTCAATGGGCAGAACTGTTGTGACGGCACGGAACGTTCTTGAACATTCCAGTTGCACGTGGACTAAAGCTGTCGGACTGTGTGCAGCTCACCCTTTGCTAGAGAAGGAAAACCCTGCCATTCTGGCTAGTTCTGAAAAGAGGATTACTACTGTGGCGCTGGATAAGGACTGGGAAAACATCCTGGCGGCAGGGAACTGATGAGGCCAGACGAAGGACGGGAGCATTTCCAAGCAATCGTCAATTTTGCTCCCTCGTCTGTCATATTCTATATTTATTAAGCTATTTATATTCCATGCTTGGGATTCAAAGCACCACAAAGCAGCTTACAACAACAGAATAAAACGAGAGCACATAATACCATAAAGCGCCCACATCTAGACCCAACCCCTCCCTGAAATGCATGTAGTCAAAAGGAGAAGAAAAGGAGAAGAAGAGATTGGATTGATAACC
>NW_015240620.1:0-615 GCF_001447785.1 Gekko japonicus | reverse complement strand
TTCTTGCAGTCCAAGGGACTCTCAAGTCCTTAGGATGTTTTTAAAGACATCTAAATAAATAAATAGTATGGGAAAATCCATTTACTACTCCCTTTTGACTTGTGTCATTCTCCATTACCAACATCTGTTCAGGGACCTATACTTGAGAAGCCACTGGCAGAGGAAAGCAGTCTTTGAGATCTTTACTGCCTTGGCCAAAGCCAAGAGCAGTGCTCCAAGACAGTCAGTGCCAAATGCTGAGAACTGTGAAGTCCCTGATGTTGACATCTTTATCCCCGTGCAGCTAACTTCGGTGTTTAACCTTCCAATGGACTGGATTAACCTTCCATGCATGGCTGGTGATGACACAATGAGTCATCTAACAGCATGACCCACAAAAACAGAATGCCAGGGCACCAAAAAAATATATTGAACAAGATTCTCAGTGCCAGAGAGCCACGTTCACCACAATTTCTTACTATATTCTTTTAAAGAGAAGCTTTGGCTTTACCATTATGGCAATAGTAAACAATCCCCCCCAAATCCCAAAGAATAAGTCGCTGCTGGTGTTTAACTATATCATCAAAGTTACAACAAGGTCCAGTCCTAGCTAAGCTCTTAGTCTGATCTCTTTCA
>NW_015240619.1:0-615 GCF_001447785.1 Gekko japonicus | reverse complement strand
TATACTGCCTCTGAACATGGAGGGTCCCTAATCCATCAGCTCCACTTCAGAAACAAGTCCAGTGAATTAGGAACGCCAAACTGCCAGAGCAAATTCCGATGGGGAGAGTTTTGGAAGCATCCATAATATTTCCCGATTCCCTCCCAGAGCAGACATTTCTCTGTTCCTTCGTTTTTACACTGCCTTTCCATCACCCCAGTTTTCCATTGCTGTTTCCAGCACCCATAAAATCATCGTCATAAAAACAGATCAGAAGGATGAAAAGAGACAAACCAGCAAGTGTCTAAAGGGAAGATACGGCCAAAAATCTGTCCGCTGTCAAGCGAAAGCCTGTCTGACCTGCCATGGAAGGATTGCCGGGTACGTGTTTGTTAAAGGGATTCTAACATCTGAGGCGGGCCACAAAAAAAGCCCCCCCAGCTCATCTCTGAAGGTGGGATCGATGAAAGAAGAGCCCGAACAAGATATCTTAATGTGTGGGAGGGAATGCAGGGGAACAGCCAGTTCTTAAGACCCAGGTTGGTTCCAGAGGTCAGGAGGCCCTGAGCAAAGTGCCTTAGCAACCTTCCCCAGAGCGTAACCCCGGTTGTTAGGAGTGCCGTTCACAGTTGCTTC
>NW_015240618.1:0-615 GCF_001447785.1 Gekko japonicus | reverse complement strand
TGGAAAAACTCAGCAGCAACAAGACTAAAACCTGGTTGTTCCATTACCCGGCTGGCTCAGGCAAATGCTAAAGCGGACTGGTCTGTGCCAATCAAATCTGGGTCTGGAAAAGAGTCAGTATCTGGCATCAGTAGCAGGAGGTGACCAAGCCTCGTTTGGAAGGCATGGATCGGATTTCTAAAGGAAAGGGATGAGTTAGCCGTATTGCCCTTTGCCAACCTTCAATTGGGAGCTGTTAGTGGATGGGAGTGAATCCCAAGAAACAGTCGTGCCAAAGTGCGCAAAATCCTGCTAAATATAAAGGTAACAGAACTGACAGTGCCACGTCTGACAGTGGCATAATAGCAGTGGCAGCATGACTCTGAGCATGTATCTGCTATTGTTACATGCTGCATGGAAAAGGAAAGGGAAGAGAATGTGCTCTTTTGCCTTTCACTTCGGAGACTGTTATGAATAAGTACTTTGTATTAAACTTTTCCAGATGTTCTCTCTGCACGTACCAGGAGGATGGCAACTAGGCATGTTGAAAGTACACAACTTCTGATATGCATGGTCACCATGTCGTCTGGACAATGTATTTTGCATTTGTGTATGGCTCAAGTGGTTAAGACGCTG
>NW_015240617.1:0-615 GCF_001447785.1 Gekko japonicus | reverse complement strand
CCTTGGCTCTTGCTTGCACTGGGAAGCACTCTGTTTTCTACCTGAATGTTGCATTTTGGTACATTGCATTCAGAACCACAGATGGCTCATTTCGTGACATGCCGTGGATGACAGTGGCAAGTTCCCCCCCCCATTCCCACAACCAGTTATTATCTCAGTTCATACTAGCATAAGAGGGATTTTATCAAGAGTGTTATGACCATGGACTGGAAGAATCCCATGGCTGAATATGCATCTATGTCTCTCAAAGATCTTCTCAATTTAAGTGGAATACCCAGTTCCAATACCAGAAGTGGGCCTGGTTTGGGGGAAAAACTACCTTACAAAGCGGTAGGGGAGGCCCAGTTCTCCCTTTTGCATAGCCCTCTTGATATAAAGAAAATGACATATGCCCTCTGCTCTGTACACAGCTAAGGAAAACTCATGACTAAAGAAACATGGCTGCCCACCATCATATCTGGCTTGGTCCATATCACTAACTCCTTAACAAATATGGGTAGTGAGTGAGACTGCAAATTAAGGCTGAAGCAAAAATGTTTGGTTACATTATAAGATGTGGCTGCAGCAGTGATGGACTGACTCATCAGGTAGGCAAACTGAGAATAACTGGGGGGG
>NW_015240616.1:0-615 GCF_001447785.1 Gekko japonicus | reverse complement strand
GAGACCTGATGAGATCAAGCTAGCCAGGGTCATCCGGGCCACTTCTACCTATACGAAAGAAAGCCCAAGCGTTCCTGAGCTCCACTTTTGTCTAAATTTCACCACTGGGATGGTCTCGCGGCGATCTGGTATTTGAGAAGCAGCTGCGTTTCCTGTCCTTTCCCCTCTCGTGTTCCTTCAGCCACCTCCTCGCGTTTTTACAAGGAAGCGCCGGATTCCAGCATGTTGTGTTAGAAGTTCACCACAATTAGTCACTGACAGCTGCTGTGCGGAAAATAGAATGGAGGGGAAGACTGCCAGGCAGAAAGACATAGAGCCAGCGGGTCACTTGCTGGCTAATCACCTCACAACGCAGGTGACCTAAGCCGTGGTCCTCTGTTGGCGTAAATCAGCTTCATTTGGCTGATTTATAGAGGCTGAAAGTTTGGCCGTTTGACTCCTATGGAGCCACGCCAGCTTCTAATGATCTGTAGATGTGTCTACAAATGGGATGTTACCTCTTTGGAAGTGCATCCACGTACCTGCTCTTTTATTCGGAATAGCAGCGATCTGTCTAGAGCCAGACAAGGAGTGCCCTTCTATACCACTATTGCATCACCAGTTCTTCTGGACTGT
>NW_015240615.1:0-615 GCF_001447785.1 Gekko japonicus | reverse complement strand
GGGGGGGGGGGAATCCCTTAGCTACTCAAACCATGAGCGTAGCAGGGTACTTGAAGGAGGTACGGAAGCTATTGCTTATTACAGACGGTGTTCATTATCGATGGGTGAAAGCTCCTTGAACTTTAAAAAGCGACTGCTCTTCTTCATGTTGTACATTTCTGACACAGGCAATTCCTATGCTCATTTTAGCTTCTATAAATTATGCTGATTTTAGTGTTTGCGAAATTAGCCTAGGAGTTCGGGCAGGTCATGAGGGTTCCAGAAGTCCGTCGGCCAAACGGAAATCACTGTTTCTTAAACAGTAACGCTTCATGTGCTGAACCTCACGTGCTGTTCTTACTAAAGCTGACCTTTGCTGGAGATTAAACTTTCGGCTGCCTACAGATCTTGCTGAAATCCCACTTTCATACAATATATAGGGTACCACGGAGAAACCCAAAACACAACAACCGTTTTGACTTGATGGGTCGTGTGGTGAATTCCCTCAGTGTAGCAGGTGGCCCTTATAGAGGTAATGTGATAGCACGGGAAACTGATCACACGAGCCAGCCAGTACATTTGGATACTTGTTATAAACAGCCCCGGGGGTGGTATTATTTGCCCTGTGAGGGGGGG
>NW_015240614.1:0-615 GCF_001447785.1 Gekko japonicus | reverse complement strand
CTAACCAACATGTTTTTAAACGGCTAAAATCTTGTTATTAGCGCTATTATACTTTCAAAAGTGGAGTAAGTCTTGGTAATATGAATTTTCAGGGATTATATATTTTCCTATTAGGGACTCCACTACAGGAAACCAAAAAGCTTTAAAGGTGCTTTGATGATTATGTAGTTTATTCTCTGTGGGGTGACTCATAATTTTGCTTAAAATAAAATGTTCCCAAAGCTTATTTTTGCCACATTTGAAGGGTTGGACATGATGCGTCTCGCCATTTCTTTGCTACTACCATGCTCGCTGTTGCCAAAAGATAAGAAATTAATTTAGCTTTATGTGTATTTCCTCCTATATTTAACCCATGAGAGAGAAGGGCCACTTCCGGCAAATCGGGTAAACTAAATCCCATAATTACACCTATTTATTCTAGAATTTGTGCCCAAAATGCTTTAATATTGGGACAAAGCCACCAACAATGTAAACAGTCCCCTCTTTGCCCACATTTTCCCCAACATCTTGGGCTAGCTTTAGGGTTTATTCTATGAATTCTTGTCGAAGTGATATAGTCGATGACTCTCTTGAAGTATTTCAAAGTCTGTCATTTGGAGGAGGGCAGGGAGCTGT
>NW_015240613.1:0-615 GCF_001447785.1 Gekko japonicus | reverse complement strand
CAACAGTATTCCATAATCCAAAAACATAATCTTTAAAAAAAGGCAGCCAAAATATTCATCCAGCATGAAAACAGCAGCGTGTTCAATTACCCCCAAATGCATGATGAAAAAGAAATCTTCTCACTGGCTTCCTAAATGTGCCAAGAGACAGAACCTGCTGGGAGGATTGTTCCACGCAAATTTGCACTAGCCTGGACAGCACTACAGAATTCAGCCTTCATTATGTAGCTCATCTACCCTGAAATCCCCACTAGCTCACAACTTGAAACCCACTTCTCAAAAGGGCTTGAAATGATAAACTCCATTGCACCCATGGAGCTCTGTGCAACTAGCAATCAGAAAGTGATTTTCATGCAGAATTAAGAACCAAACTGTAAATTATGATATAATAAAGTCCCAGCGGCCCCTTCTCTGTTGCAAAGCAACCTTGGACAGAGGAGGTGATTTGCATCAAGGAAAGGGAGCACTTCACCCTTTGAGTGCCAGTAACCACCCTGCTCGGATTCTGGAGTTAGTCGGATTAGGACCAGGGACAGCCACATTCAAATCCTCACCCCCCATTCAGCTCACTGGGTGGGTAACGTTGTTTCAGTTACATTCTCAGGGTTGCTGAGA
>NW_015240612.1:0-615 GCF_001447785.1 Gekko japonicus | reverse complement strand
CCAACCTGGATCTGGCAACTCCATCCCCCACCAGTGGTGGGGCTTGCAACCTATTTCCTATCACTATTTAGGAACTGAGCTCTTCTGGTCTGCTGCTTTCCAAGTTTACTCAGAAGCAAACCTCACCAGTTCCATACAGCTCAGTTACCTTGCAGCTCATCCATGAAAAGTTGCAAGCCACTTGGGTTGTATTTGCTGGAGAGGAAGGTGTGTGGCTTCAGGTAGCCTGGGGAGACCATGACTAGTTTCATTGTTTAAAAAAAATTGTTTTCAGTTGGCCCCAACAACCCAGTGCTGATTCTCAATGTGGTTTTCAGTTTTCCCGTGATTCAGCACTCTGTTTCCAAGTCTTTATTTATTTGGTATATTTTTATATCCCCAGGTATTTATATACTGTATTTGTATACCACCTTTCCAACCAGAGAGCTGATGGAGGAGGAGAAGGCTCTCCACTCTTCTATTTAATTCTTAGAACGGCCCTGCAAGGTAGGTCAGGGCGACTGTCCCAGGGTGCTTCCTGGCAGCAGATCCTAAGCTGACATCCTACCCGCTACATGTCACTGGGCCATTCTCAAAAACTCAGGCAAATAATGAGGCAAATGGTGTGTGTGTGTG
>NW_015240611.1:0-615 GCF_001447785.1 Gekko japonicus | reverse complement strand
TGCTTGTGCAAGCATTAATCAGTTTCATAAATCACAGACTATCATCCCGATAAAGCAAGGACAACTCATGCACTGAAACAGGTTTCAACATAATGATCCCCATTCTGGATTAGGTTGCACATGCAGAAAAGCGTGCCACGCAGGGACAAAAATAGTTGCATTCAGTACTTACAGCAGTCTACATTCCTTCAAACAGATGGTCAGTGTGGTTACTTCTGATCACCCATCACAGATGTTCAGTACTGTCAATACTGAGAGCACTGACCACCTGTTAGTCATTGAGATACTTGCACATGGTTGCATAACCCACAGTTCAGGGAAAACATGAAGGCCTTAAGAATAACTTAAGCAACACATTTGCCTGGTACACAAATAAAAATCCATATTCCAAACCTGTTGTCCATCAGTGATGCCAAGCTTCTCTCCTAATTGTCTGTTTATTTCAACAGTGTTTTCACCATGCTGACCACAGTGTCTGATTTCTATCCAGCCTAAGAAAACAGGCTGATGTCCCCAGGAAGCTTTCACAGCTTGACCCTATTAAACAAGCAAACAAAAGTTAAGCAGCATATCCACATATATCACCACAAGATTTTTTTCTGGCCAGCTATATGT
>NW_015240610.1:0-615 GCF_001447785.1 Gekko japonicus | reverse complement strand
CACATAAAGTTGACAACGCAAACGAATAAGCGAAGCAGTTGCAATACATCCAGAGATGTTGCCTAGATCCTAGTCTGACACTCAAACTGCTACACTGCACTGGCAGATTCATGGATGCTTCTTGAGAGAAAAGGGGGGTAAAAGTGGAATGGATAGAACCAGGACTTGGCTGGGCTGCTACCCCAGAGGGGATTCATGCATCCCCGGATTAATTGAATGTGTCCATTCTCCCCACCCACCCCTCCAGCAGCCTCCTTGACGATCCCTCTGGATTGCAGACAGTAGCGAGAAGATTGGTAGCTGTCCAGCCACTCAAGCGGCTGTGAACTTGGAATCACATTCAAAGGGAAAGCACAAGAACTTTGCAAGACAGAAACATCTGGAGGTGGCCATGACGGTTTACGGCCGATGCTGAATTAACACCGCAGACCTGTGCTTTCTCTGCCTCGCCGGTATGCAGGGAGAGCTGTTAAATGCATATCCGTTTTGTAGTAAAAATTGTCAGACGGTCTTTTGTGCTTTCAATCAATCCCCGGGACGCTTGTTTTATGGGTTAAAGAAAGAGAGAGAGAGAAAGAGACATCTATTCCCTCCTTGACCTTATTAAAAAAAAAA
>NW_015240609.1:0-615 GCF_001447785.1 Gekko japonicus | reverse complement strand
GTCTCTCTTAAAGAGCAATTTGGCTAACATTTCAACATAGTATTATGCAATACATTAAATTATCAAAATAAAGACGTTTAAGACAGAAGAAAAAATTACAAGAGAATATCATGATACAATTTTAATCTTGAGTCTATTTAATTTATAAGGAGATAAGAAATATTAGTACAACAATTCAAGATATTTTCTCTGTAAATTCTCAAATGGATCTCAATAGCATAGAAAATGGATACAGCATCCTACCTTCATATATAGCCTTGAATCCTTGGGCACTTACAGCAAAGTCGGTAGTGAAGCAGAGTGTCAGAATAGAACCTGTGCTCACTATAGATGATGGCAGTTGAAATCCAGAAAGCCTGCGGAATACACAAAAGACATATAAATAATGAAATATTAAAAGTCACTTGTGACATTGATTAGTTATAGCAACAAAGCTAAACAGTAGATTTTAAGCTTTTATACTGCGAACTTGTGTAACATCACCCCTTTGATGAAATCCTGGAACACTTTCCTGGAAGCAAATCCCTCTGAAGAGACCTGTTTAAGATTGCACTGTAAAGGAGCATTCCGATACACATCTATTCAGACAGGGGGAGGGTCTGTGGCTCAGTGGTA
>NW_015240608.1:0-615 GCF_001447785.1 Gekko japonicus | reverse complement strand
GGCTAGCCTGGGCCATCCAGGTCAGTGTGTAGTTATGACAGAAGTTTTAAAGTGAAGGCTTAGTTTTGGTAAATATCTGTCCAACATATAGGGTCAGCCCAAGGGCTTTCTAAAATTCTAAGTCTCCTGGCCCAGTCCCCACCCCACCCCTGCCGCCTGCCCATCCACCCAGGCATGGCCCAGACACAGCCCAAGCCACTAGGCAGCGAGGGGCTGACTTGCCCACCAATGTGGGATAAAGTGTTGAGGAATTGCAATGAATCCCAGACCTGACAGCACTTCCTAGATATAACAGTACTTCCACATACTGATCTAGGAATCTCCAAAATCTCTATAGTAAAATAATAGAAATTTGGGTTTCCTAATTTGGGTTTCCTAAAGCATTACCCAGAAGTAATGGGTAATGGCATTACTTCTGGGTTTCACCACAATTCTCCACCCACTTTCCCCCTTCACTTTGGTGGGCAAATAAGCCGGAAGTGTGCAGTGAGCGGCCAACTAGGCAACCAGCTGGCTAGAGCACACTCCAGACACCAGCAGGGCGGCTAGCTGGCTGTGGCAGACCCCAAGGCAAAGGCCAGGTGACCAAGGAGCTTCAAGGCTAACCTAGGCTAG
>NW_015240607.1:0-615 GCF_001447785.1 Gekko japonicus | reverse complement strand
TGAATCCTGATATTTAATCCAGGAGGGGTTAATTGCAATATTTTTGAGGATTTTGAGATTGAAGGCAAATGATGCCCAGGAACCAAGACTCCACATATCTGAGAGCACACCAAGGAACAGGTCTTGCTCACTGAACCACGGACAACAGACCAGCCTTTTATTATTATTTTTTTAAAGTCAACTCACAAAAAGCCTGAGAAACTTCATGGGGAGGAGAAGAGTCCTTAGTGATGGTTCAGCTCCCTCCCTGAGACATAATGAATACACTCTTTGTTGTTATTGTGCATTTTCATCATGAGGCAGTTGTTTGTATTGTACATTTTTCTTGTTGTTGCTTTAGTTCCCAGTTTGTTTCTTTTACAGCATGGCATGCGATATCATTTACATTATACGTCACTCATATATCAAAATAACGCCAAAGTAACATTCAAGCTGTGCACATTTAATGGGAAACTTTGATGTGAGGAAACACAAAACGATGCCAAAAAGAAAGATGTGTGGGCTCGATTGGCACAAGGGAGAAAGAAAATGGAAAGGGGACTTTTGACACAAAGTGGTGGGACTCCTAATTTCATTAGCATCCCAACTTCAGCCATTCTGACCTACTAAAAGGTA
>NW_015240606.1:0-615 GCF_001447785.1 Gekko japonicus | reverse complement strand
AATAAATAAATGAATTCTTCATAGAGTGAGGTTACCATAATATATCAATGAATCCTGACTACCTCTAACAAGTCTTTGTCAAGTAAACTTTTGAAAACTGTAACTGGAGTTTGTATAACATGTAAACTAATTATTGATTCTCCCCTTAAGACACTGAGCTAATTCCAAGGAAAGGACATAATCCTCTTAATACATTTAGCTATGCAAAATTCTAGGGAACATTTAGATAAACCAATGTTATAAATAAGTATGCACTCAGAATTAATTTAGATTCAGGTCAAAAGTGTGCATAGTACAAAGTGGGATCTAGATGCACTTTTGGAATAGAGTAGGTTCTAAAGTAAAGCAAGATTGTTTAGTAGATTTCTTGATATCTACACCATTTTGAATAGAATGGAGCCTTAATATAAACTGAGCTATCTACTATTCAAATCAGGTCTATTGGGAACTCCTTTTAAGTCAAGGTGATTCTAATGACTTTTCATCATGGCTTCCTTGTGGCTTTTCAGACTTTTGCTTACCTGTGTTTTTTGTTTAGAGGACTGCAAAATAACTTTTTGTTATTTAGTAGCTATATGTAAACAATATGATGAATATACATACGTAGAATAAATA
>NW_015240605.1:0-615 GCF_001447785.1 Gekko japonicus | reverse complement strand
GTACAAAGTCCTCCCAGAAAAGTCTGTAGAGTTTATTCCATCTGCAGTGAGTATGAAGTGAAAGAAATACAAGCTTGCAGCCAGTCACACAGTGCTGAAGGACACCTAGGTTTTCTTAACAGTAGGTAGCGATTTCTGTCAATCCCAGCTTTCCCCTACTGACCTACTGGAACAAAATTTCCGAGGGCTCAGTGGGCTGTAATAGGAAGAGGGAACTGGCAGAAATTGCCAGTCCCACTGAAGAAAAACGTGTGCCTTTAAATCTTCGGCACTGTAGGGGTGGACACGGGCCACTGCTCTCAGTGTTCTCCGAAGAAGCAATTCATCTTCCAGTTATAAGGAGGGAAATATCACTTTTGATTCACTTGAGAACGGTAATAAAACTGCATTGCAGAGACACTGGGTAGCAGCTAACGTTGGAAGTATAAATTCAAATGTATCTCTCAGAAGCAGGTGGCAGTTTTGTATTAAAATTTGCAACGCACTGTGCCCTACGGCCCCCTGACGCTGCTGACTGAAATCCTGAAGTCCTTTGTGCCTGACCAGCCATGCTGGCACTTGGACTTGTCTTTGTTAAATCTCAAAACTCCTGATATGTCTGCAGAATTGATGGTA
>NW_015240604.1:0-615 GCF_001447785.1 Gekko japonicus | reverse complement strand
CGCACTCCAGCGCGTGAATCCTGGGGCCCTCTGAGCACCGCCGCTCCCCTTCCCTGACTACTTACCTGGTTGGCGTAACGCTTTGGCAGCTTCTTCCTCACTTCGACCTCCATGCCTTCGACGTCTTCCTCGGCCGCCTCCTCTTCCTCCTTTCCATCCATCCCCGTCCAGTCATCCTCTGCCAATCTCCTTGCGTGGTTCACGTAATCCAATCGCTTGCTTTGGAGCAGAAGAAACAAAAAGACCAAAAGGGGTTTCTCTCCCTCAGAAAGGGCATCATGTACATACATTAATTAAAATTACAATCTATTGCCTCAACATGAGAGATCAGAATTGAGTGCAATCTAATTGCCTGAGATCAAAATGTGGCAACTTTGCGGGTAATCTCTGTATTTGCGTCAGAAAAAAAAACATATTAATAATCCCGGATTCAGCTGTAACTGAACAATGTTTGAGTAGCGGAAGGATAAAAACGGTGCAAATATTAAAAAAGGAGCATCGGAGAAAAACATGTGCCAACGTCTCTATCTCACCTCCGTTACAAGGACAAAATCTTTCCTCCCTTGGAAGTTTGAGCTATTTACCATCTAGAACTGCAGATGGTAGAGCAGAAAG
>NW_015240603.1:0-615 GCF_001447785.1 Gekko japonicus | reverse complement strand
TAATAGTCTGCTTTTGGCCTCAGAACAGTGTTAGACTCATTGTAAGCTTCTGGGTGTTTCAAATATTTAGGCTGTGGCTGGGTTTTGAATACTGTGTTTAAATGAATAGCTCTTGTATTGTTTATTTCTAAATAAAGTATTGCAATTAATAAAGTAAGATAAATAAAATAATAATTCCACATGCTCCATCCTACCCTTTTAATTTCCAAATCCCCATTTTGATTGCTGGACTTTTCACATCATTTTGATTTCCTCACACTTAATTTGCCCCATAAAGATTACACATTTTCCAACATTTATATATCAATACATCAGCATTCTATATTATCTGTATTATTATACATATAAATTGTCTGCTTTGTACATATAAATACAATGCATCCGATCTAAAGATAGTTTTCTCCAGACAGAAATCACTTCCATCAGTGCATGTGAGGTGGTGTCGCTTCCCCTTTCCCACTGTAGCCTTCCACTTTAAGCCAAAATGTTCCTAAAGATTTTCTGTCTCTCAGGACCAACATTTTGGACAAGTTAGTAGGCTGTAGAGGGAGGGGGAGGTAGTATTTCTTGGAGTGATTTGAAGAATGTATCCTGATTTTGGTTAGGAGCATAAAT
>NW_015240602.1:0-615 GCF_001447785.1 Gekko japonicus | reverse complement strand
CTCTCTCACACACACACACACACACTTCTGATAATTGCCACATGAAGTAAGGTAAGAAGCAAATACTTGTTAGCTGCTCTTCTCTTCTCCTTGGTGTGGATATCCTCTGGAAAGATTTCCCATGGCTCTGAGGACTTGGAAATGATTGACCGATTCCCAAAGCAAACACTCATTCTACAAGCTCTGTGCAGAGATGAGAGAGACCATGAAGCTCAGGGCGTCCTCTTTCTGCACTGTGTTGTTAGTGGTTTTCCTGTTTATAATGCTGTGGGAATATAATGGGGCCTGGTGATTCTGGACACCCATACACACGCAAACAGATCGCTTTTCCTGTACAAAACAGCTTAAAATGATCACATATTTCTTTCTGTGTGTGTTTGAGAGGATGAGCGGAATGTATTGCAGGAAATGTTAAGAGTCACCTCTTTCTTAAGAAGAAAACAATTAGTTTTGTAAAGGATGTGGTTAGAGTCACTTCTTTATTTTCTGGGCTTAAGAAAAAAACCCAATTAGTTTTGTAAAGGACGTGGTTACTGGCTGTATTCCAAGTAATAACTCCCCCCCCCCGCGCGCTGTTGAGTTACAACTGACTTATGGTTTTCAAGGCAAGAGACA
>NW_015240601.1:0-615 GCF_001447785.1 Gekko japonicus | reverse complement strand
CTGCTGCCTGAGTCTCGTATCTAACAGTTTCATAAGTACCCCAAACTGTGAATCTGCTTTAAGGAGAGCCCACAACAAGATGTATATCTACAGCTGGTTTTGTTTTATCCTATATGATTATTTCTGTCATTTGTTTGCCCACATCAAGCCTTTCAGTGCCTCCAGGCATCAGTTAAGGGGTCAAAATCTAAACTAAAATTTATTAGTTAGAGAACTGTGCAGCACTGAGAAATCAGGGAGATTTTGCTAATTGGCTGTGAAACTGATTCTGTATACCAAGGGTATGGGCAAATTATCCCACTCAGTCTGGGATCAGGGAAGAGGAGAAGGTGGGGGAGAAGGTGGAGAGGGAAGTAGAAAATGGAGAAATAAATTATAATATGGTCCAATGAAGGGTACAACATCAAAGGAGGGGTCCAGTAGGAGCAAGAAAATCCAACAGAGGGAAAAGTGGGAGCACTTCCCACTTTGTTAGATGGGCTCCGGTGGAAGGGGAAACCAGGAAAGATCTACTTGCACATTCCTCCTTTCAAGATCCACTTCATATCCAATTTTCATGACAACACTTGTCTCATATGTCTGCAACTGGTGAGGATAGTAAATATCCTAGGGTTG
>NW_015240600.1:0-615 GCF_001447785.1 Gekko japonicus | reverse complement strand
CCAGATATTTCCTAACCTGGAGCTGGCAATTCCAGCAGGTAGAACTATGTTGGGTAAGATATAAACAGATGCCCTGCTGCACCTTAAAGACTAACAGGTTTTTGTTCTACCAAAAGCCATCTTGGACTAAAGGTCAACATGGGTTCTGATGGACAAAAACATCTGCCACAGTGACAAAATTTGCCAGCTGTTTCTCATAGTTATGGTATTGTTAGTATAAACTTCAGCAGGGATACGCAGAAGTAAGTTCCACTGAATTCAATGGGACTTACTCCCTAATAAATGCTTAGCATTGGCAGCCTCGATTTCCTAATGTTCTGAGTAGGTATTAGCAGGAAAGAACATTTAAAGAGACTCAAGCAGAATTTCAGAAACACGGTATTTAAAGATCCAGTGATGTAAAAAGATTTAAACTTGTCTATTTTCACATTGGCCGGAGCTGCCTGGATCTGACACAAGGATCACTCAAGATTCCAGAGAAACATGAAGTTTCACATCTTCCGAGAGACTTTGATCTAGCCATATGAAAGCCCCTATTTCTCGCATCTGTTCCGCAAACCTACTGCAGACAAAAGATCAGTCATATCTCCCATTTAAACTTCGTTGTTGTTCAGT
>NW_015240599.1:0-615 GCF_001447785.1 Gekko japonicus | reverse complement strand
AAAATCTCAGTTGTAAACAATATGCTTACTGTATTTACATATTCCAGAGGGAGAGCTGTATTAGTGTGCTGCAGTCCAAACAATGAAGAGTCTTGTGGCACCATAAAGACAAACAACTTTATGGTGGCCGAAGCTTTCGTGAGCCAGAGTCCAGTGGGTCTGATTCACAAAGTGTTGCGTTCAGTTGATGGAGTTATGTATACACAAGGGTACAAAGAGAAGGCAGCCAAGCAGGGCAGGGGTCAGGGAGTTATTGCAAAGGGAGATGGCCCAGCATTTCAGAACACAGGCTTGCAATCCCAAGAACACTTTCTTGGGAGTAAACCCCATTAAATAAAATGGAACTTGCTTCTGAACAGATCTGCTTATTGTTTGCTCTTGTGTGTGTTAAATTGCATTGCAGAGTTAAGATGAAAACAAGATCCTGTCCCAAGAGTAAATGATTTAAACAAACTGGGGTCTGGACCATTTCCACCTCTTGGGGAACTGGCAGAGTAGGAAATAATATCGTCTATCAGCCTGTAAAAGGGAATAACTGCTTTCAGTCCCAGTTCCTGTTCAGCTCAAATCTGATAGTCTCAGATTTGCATATAAATTACAGTGCAGCAGTTTCTG
>NW_015240598.1:0-615 GCF_001447785.1 Gekko japonicus | reverse complement strand
CTTCCTCCAAAAACCAAAGCCCAATATTCTATCCAAATATCTACATGCTTGTCTCAATTCCACCAATACGAAAAGAGGAAAATTGGCTCTTAAAATTCTTGACCCATCCTTGCAGTGAGGAAGTGCACATAAATGCACAACTAGAGTATCTGGAAACTTTTCTGAAATTATGCCAATATTAGGCATAGATCCTTGTTAATAATCAATAACACACTGTAGATATTTCAGATGATAAATATCTATATTAAAGTTTGTTATTAAGGAGTTTGTGTAGCAGTTATATACACCAAAACATGGCGGGCTGGCTACTGTTTCACTAATGGCTGTGCAAGGAGTCTTCCACTGACCTCAGTAGAACAGCTTTTTGTGTCACTAAAAGAATCCTTGCACTGGAGGTAAATGCCCACATATACTAAATGGATCCATGGGATTAAGCTTGGTGAGCAACCCACATGCTAAACTGAGTTTGACCAAATTTGAAACAAAGCCATCCCACCTTATCCCCCCCCCTTCTTTTCAGCACTGACTGCATCATCATCTCACATTTTGATTCTAGAATTTAATATTGTCATTAGCCTAGCCCGGATTAAGGAATTTGAGTATCCTGAAGACTTT
>NW_015240597.1:0-615 GCF_001447785.1 Gekko japonicus | reverse complement strand
CTATAGACAGACTAGCACAGCTACCCATCACAATCTACCCCCCCCATGATCTTTCCTTCCTTTATATGTGTGTGCATGTTCCTATGTGTTGTTAAATGTTTGATGTGGGACACAGAGGGAATCTTTTTTCCGGGTGCCCGATGTGGCTTTCAGCAGTTCTGGAATTAGATAGTTGTTCTTAGCAGTCTTCTGTCAATTATTACCCAGGATCAAGCGCCTATATAAATGGAGTCCACATATTAATGGACAAAGCTTGACATTAGGCACAACATAACTTCTGGAAAATTTCCAGGCTTTCTTATTGTGCACTTGCATGCACTTCTGCATGGCAGAGAGAGGGCACAAAGCAGGTATGATGGTATCGCCTTCCCAACCATTCTTTTACTTCTAGTTTCAAGACTTGTAGTGGAAGGCCAACCCAGATGATGAATGTCAGAACAGATGCTCTTCGTAGGAATACTCTTATCAGAGAGACGGTAGTATTCATAACTCTCACTCGTGTTCTGTCATTGATCTGATCAAACTGTGGACAGTTGTTTAAGTGGTTGAAGGTTCTTTGGCCTATTGTCACAGTTGACACTCATCCCATGTCAACACAGACGTTTAACACTTTCG
>NW_015240596.1:0-615 GCF_001447785.1 Gekko japonicus | reverse complement strand
TGCTAGGGGTGGAAGTAAATGTGGCTCTTTCAATTGATGATCGTTGCGAATGTGGCTGTTCAAGAGCTGTGGAGTCAGTACCACTGTTGTAACAGTTGTCTTACAAGGGTACACGAAACTGATGTCTCAGGGTGCATTTACGGCACGGAAGACCATGACGACATTGCATCACACAAGGCGATTATGCTCCAAGCACTGTCTTTCCAAAAGTTGCACTAAGACCGTAACTCCCAACCACCAAACCTCCAGTTGTCGTGTCAAGGCCTACTGGTCAGAAAATACAGCCCCTCTCCTGGGCTTTACCATTATTTGGAAATGACTGTCGGCTACTGGGCTGCTCTGTCTTGGTTTCCCTCGCCATGCCGAAAGGTGCAGGCAAAATTGCTCTCATGGGTCTTGCAGCTGCTAGCAAGGACGGCTTAGGTCTCGCTTTGCTCTTCTGCTCCTGGCCTTTGGGTGCAGTGCCAAGAACATCACCTCTGAAAAGGTTTAAAAAATGCAGTTGAGAACTCCAGAGTTTACATATGCTAGCAACACTTACAATTTCCCTGCAGGGCAAAGTTGTGGGTTTGAAACTGATCATCGTCTAAATGAGACACTGAAGGGGGGGGGGGG
>NW_015240595.1:0-615 GCF_001447785.1 Gekko japonicus | reverse complement strand
AGTAACAGTGTGTGTGTGGGGGGGGGGGTTGAAGTTCCTTCTGCACATGTGCTATGTTCTGAGCAAGAGCAGGAAAATCACACACAGGAAGAAAAGACACACAGATCACTTATGACATGGTGGAGTTTTGTTCAGTCTCCACCCTGTGAACTCTGTCTTAAATTCAGTCTTATAGTATGTATGTGTTTCATTGGAATATGAAGTAACATTCAGTCAGTTCTAAATGATTGCATAGCCCAGTGATTACAATAATGAGCTATGTTGCAGGAGTTTCCTGGTTCAGATCTTGCCTCTGCCATGAACTCAATAGGTGGTCTCAGTCCCCACGACCGGGGGGAATAGTTATTTACATTACAGGGATGTTTTAAGGATTACAAGATTACACAGATTGTTCTATGCCATGTGCTATATAGGATCCCACTCTTAAAATAGATACCCAAATAGCATGAACTCTGTGAAGCACCTTTCTCCAGCTTCGGTTGGTGCCCCAGTTGTGTTCCATTGTGGGGAGAGATTATCTGGCCACTGTTAACCATGCTTTAGTCACATTCAAGATTAATTACTACCATGCAATGATGGGAGATAGCTTTGAGAATGTCTGAAAACCAACTGAGC
>NW_015240594.1:0-615 GCF_001447785.1 Gekko japonicus | reverse complement strand
GCTAATCATAAATATGGCATAGGTTCTTCCGACTGACTGTGGTAGTGCAATCACACATAACAGGAGCATGCGCCACTCTCCATTTCCCCAAAAGGTGCAGTTGCCATGTTGAGGGGAATGGGGCAAAGAGCATGTTTTCCAGGCAAAAAATATTGTGGGTGAAAATGGAAATGATGGAACCTTCCTTGGAAGATTCATGGTCCTCCTTTTCCTCATGGCACTACTGTTGTGCTTGCACTTGACCTGTTGATGTTGTTTCATTGTTGTCAGTGTGCAGAGGGATGGATTGGCCATTGATATGACTAGAGAAAACCCTACACAATCCAGGCAAGGACAAGCTGGAGGAAACCACAGTGATCCCATTCCTTCTGTCAGGAGTGGGGAGAGGCCCTCTTCCTTATTCCCCACCTCTCTGTTAGCAGAACACCAGGGGTACCTTTCTGCCATGATTTTTGCCTCCCAGCCTGTGCCCAGAGCACGGAACAAAGTTAACATTTGAAGGTTTTGTTTTTTGCTGGAGTTCTTCTAGCTTCTAATGTTACAGACACATTACATGGGGGACTGAAATATTTAATGAAGAGAGTCATAAGCAGGGCTATTTTTGGGCCGGAATGC
>NW_015240593.1:0-615 GCF_001447785.1 Gekko japonicus | reverse complement strand
AGTAACTAGCCCAAAGTCACCCAGCAACCGTCTGTGGATTTGAACCTGTCTTCCAGATCCTAGGTCTTAACACTCAAAGCATAGAGATGCAATTACATCCGTGAGCTTAATCTGTGCTGGCCACACAAGTCACCTTGTTTTCAAAAAACCATTGTGACTTCGACACCTCATCCTATGCCCTTCCCCATTGCAGCCCTCAGGTTCCCGCCAAGGAAGCCTATCGTGCAGCCATGGTGCTATCCGGCTCAGGGGATGCTCTCGGCTATCGCAATCAACGCTGGGAATACTGCACCTCTGGGCCTCAGATCCACCAGGAGCTCCAGGAAATGGGGGGACTCAGCCAGGTCTGCGCGGCCCTCCCTGACTGGCCGGTCAGCGATGACACTGTGCTGCACCTTGCAACCGCTGAGGCCCTGGCCACTGGTAAGTAGCAGGAGAGGGTTGGTGGGCTTACAGCCTTGCTTTTTTTCCTTGGCAATAGCCCTTCTCGCTCACAGCACTGTGCTAGTGCCAGCCTAGGCTGGCGATTGGCAGGAGTCTGGGGGCAGCAGTAACATGGGGAGATGCCTCTGGGCTGTGGTGTGACGTCACTTCTGAGTTTTCCCAGAAGTGACA
>NW_015240592.1:0-615 GCF_001447785.1 Gekko japonicus | reverse complement strand
GTAACTCAACCTCTAGAAAATTTCTATTGTTTCCTTCTCTTTTATAAATATTAGAAGCAGATTCCCAAAAGTGTTGGGATACCTGTCCTTCTGATATAATCCTGTGTATCACATTATTTATAGGAATTCAGGTGAAGAATGATGAGTTGGTGTCACAACAGAGGTATTTTCACTTCAAAAGAAAGCCTGGGATCTAGCTAATAAAACTGAGAAGTAATTTGCCAAAAGGGAAATCAGTTCCCTCTCTTGCTCATGTGCCTCTTCACATTATACATACAACTTTATCAACTGTGCCTGCTACCATTCCAAAGAAAGAAAATGTTATATTTGCATAAACCTAAAGAGGATAAATAACTGGCATTTGGATTAGTGCAAAGGAAGATCACAGAACTTTTTTTAAAAAAATTACCTCCTCTGTGGTTTTAACAAATTGTGTAGGTGAAGCCTTTCACACTATATATTTCTTTGCCAGAAAAAACTGATCTAGCAGATTTGTGCTGTTCTATACCCAGGAGCAGTTATGGTTAAAAGGGAAAGGGAAGTGAATATCCAATCCAGAAGGAGATTTGGAACAGCTGAAAACTTACAGAAAACTTACAGAAAAGGAAGGAGTGC
>NW_015240591.1:0-615 GCF_001447785.1 Gekko japonicus | reverse complement strand
TCCAAATGTAGACAATAGATTCCAAGTGCAGAAACACAAGGAAGGGCTATGTGTCAAAAAGAATGTTATGCTGGTAGGTCCTGTTACCTACCCACAATATTTTCAGCATCTCTGTTGCATTTACAATGAGTGACTAGCTTTTCCAAAGGTGACATACATCTGTTATGCAAAACTTTGTGTGCAGAAGCCACAGAAGTTTCATTATCAGTGGCTTCGTCGCTGTGGAAATTTCTTGCCATGACATCCCATCAAAATCAGAGCCTGAACATCTCTTGGATTGTTATACACCCAATCACTTTGCTATTGAATTTTAATTAACCCTTTATGTGCATTTTTCAGTCCAAGACTCCTCCTGCCTCTGACCCACTGCTTGCCCTCCATTGAGACTGCTCTTACTGCTTGAAGGCCTGCTCAACCTCAGTGAGAAGAAAACAAGGAGTTGCAGCACTACGATCCTCCTCCTCTCCAGTGAGCTCTGCTCCTCGGCACCCTGTGCAGGATCAGCCACAGCATCCATGGCCCACATCTGGGCGCTCTTTAAAGCAAAAGTGTGATGCCATGTCCTCTCGGACATTTCCCCACCACCCATGTGACCTGGAAGTACTGGAGATTGGA
>NW_015240590.1:0-615 GCF_001447785.1 Gekko japonicus | reverse complement strand
TCTTATGAAAGCAGAGCTGCTATGGCCTGGCCTGGCAGCAGCCATCAGCAGCTGCGCTGGGTATGGCCTCAGCATCAAAGCCTGTCTGCAGCTGTGCCTAGCCTGGCTGCAGTTGTGGAGGACACCCAGCAGTTGCTGCAGCTCAGCCACAGTGGAGGAGGACACCTGGGATCGCTGTGTCCTGGCCCCAGTGGAGGAGGACTCACAGCAGCTGCTGCAGCCCAGCTGCAATGGTGGAAGACACCTGGCAGCCATGCCAGGCTTGGCAGTGGTGGCAGAGGATGCTGGCAGGCACACCTGGCCCAGCCGCAGTGGAAGAGGGCTCCCGGTAGCCGCTGTGGACTGGCTGCAACAGTGGAGGACACCTGGCAGCTGCACTGGGCTTGGCAGCAGGGGCAGAAAACATCAGCTACAGATGTGGCAGAGGAGGATGCCAGTAGCCGAGACAAGCAGTGATGGAGGAGGACACTGGGTTAATTCCCCCCAATGAGTCTCCCACCCCTCGATCCATAAGGGGAATTGGCAACGATGGGGGGAGGGATTTCCCCCACAAGTATCATCGGTGCCCACTTGTCATATACAAATAATCAAAACAGCAGAACTAGACCACTGACA
>NW_015240589.1:0-615 GCF_001447785.1 Gekko japonicus | reverse complement strand
CAGCTTAGAGGGAACACTGGTTATATCCCCCCATGGGGCTGTGTTCTTGTGCTGTTTCTCTTCCTTTCACCGAGATTTCTGCAGGAGAACATCCCCAGAGGAAGTTTAGTTTAGCTTTGTTTCGCCTTAAGTTTATCCCGACAACAAAATGTAGGTCTTCTGTCTGCAGAATTTGGGTGTGTCTGTGTGAAAGGGATGTTTGTCATTTACCATCCCAAGACTTCTCTCCCCCCCATCACCATCGTGTCTGTTTTCGTGATGCGAACCCCTGAGATTCCCATCTGCTCCCGCTTGGGCTCCAGTCCCCAAAGCCTGCTGAGGAACAAGCCCTTCCCACTCCCAACTTAATCATCCCCCATGAATATGGAGAGGCTTCTTTTGGCCGGGCAGTCTTGCAGATCTGCTGCTCATGAATAAATTATCTCTGCTTTGTGAGACTCAATACTTCCTCACCCTTTGGAAGCATTCATAATTACCTTTGAAATATAATCATCTGTTCGATGGGAATGTTTGTATTGCTACTTCACTTTCCTCCCCCGCCCCTTTCAGTTTGTTTTTCTCCTGGAATACTTAACACTTCCCGCTTTTTCTGCATAAAATGAGTACTGAATGGAG
>NW_015240588.1:0-615 GCF_001447785.1 Gekko japonicus | reverse complement strand
TATGTGTGCTCCCTTTCCAGACAAACAAATCCATTACTACTTGTGGCCAAGGTCTAGTGAGTAGCTTAGTAGGAAGTAACTATTCCAGTGATTGATTCTTTGTTTTGATGCATTTCATGCAGTTTCTACTTTAACAAAAATTTGTTTACTTAGTTGAGGCCACAGTATGGATTGCCGAGCTCTTCTTCTGCGCTCAGTAGTTCATTGGTACCTGAATGGACTTCTAGGGGCATCTCTTTCTGGACTCTTTTAGTGATTATGGTTCATTGTCCTTATAAAAGGAATCTCTTTATTCAGCAAAGGCAGTTTGTATCTTGTGAATAAGTTATATCGGGAACCACGGGAGTTGTCTCCCAGATCCTTATCCATGTAGACGGAGATGGGCTCTATTTTGAGAAATGTCATCCTGTTGTTCTCCTCTGATTTTCTGATGTTTCCCTGTGGATGCTGTGTGAATAAGGTCAAGGTACACGTCTATGTCCTTCTCAAGGCCTTTTCTTTATATGTCGGTGGATGTTTCATGGAAACTTGTGAAAAGGCAACTACAGCGAAGTGATTCTTCTGGTACACGTTCAGTGTTGAAAATAAATCTCATAGTCTAAAGCAGGGCTATTT
>NW_015240587.1:0-615 GCF_001447785.1 Gekko japonicus | reverse complement strand
ACTGGAATGCTTCATACATGCATAGTTTCATCTACGTGCAAAATCAAAAGAGGAGACATCTGGGAAATCCTAATTGAAATATACAGATAAATCTTTTTTTTAAAAAAAACAAAATATATATATTACGATCAGATTATTCTAGAACTTGAACAGAACACCACACACGTAGGGGCTGCCCATCCTTCCGTGGGCCCTGCGTCTCCAGCTGCGCTTCGAACATGACCTGAATCTGACCTCCGAGAAATTCAGGCTCCCTGACCCGTCATCCGCCCTGCTGCGGCTGCCGATTCCTATGGCCTACATCAGCGCCTTCTCCTGTCATGTGACTGCATGTCTGCAGGGAAGCCGGCTAGACTCCAAGAACAGTCTGCACTGCAGACTGCCCGGCAATCGTCAGGAAGGAAAAAAAGGGGATTCAGATGTTAATGGGATCAGCACCTCCTTTTGCCTGCAGAGCCAGAAGGTCCCCTTTGCCCCCTCCTGGCATTTAGGGACAGATGAGATGTTATTTCTCCCCACATATGGAGCCAACTTGAAATGGCATCCTGTGGTTAATCTGGATCACAAACATGCTGATGCTATCCCCGATGTTACTCTTAAGGTGGCTACTTTTAT
>NW_015240586.1:0-649 GCF_001447785.1 Gekko japonicus | reverse complement strand
CAGTATTATCAATGCAGCGAACGTGGGGTGGAGCACACCCCGGGGGGATGGTGGAGGACCGGAGGGCCTGGCGTGATGTGGTCCACGGGGTCGCAAAGAGTCAGACTCGACTGTGCGACTGAACAACAACAACAGGGCTAGAGACCTGGTCTCTCAACTAGCGGTTAGTTAGAGGGACTGGTCATGGCTCATCACCCTGGGCAACGAGGACCTGCTCTCCGGTCTTGCGTGTTCTGCATTTTGACTTGTCACTGCCTTCGGCGCTGCTTCCCTTGATTCAAGTACATAAGAACATAAGAGACGCCAGTGTTGGATCAGGCCAAAGGCCCATCCAGTCCAACACTCTGTGTCACACGGTGGCCAGAAATACCAGGTGCCATCAGGAGGTCCACCAGTGGGGCCAGGACATTAGAAGCCCTCCCACTGTTGGCCTATAAAAAGACTTCTTTGCCATCTAAATGCCAAAGGAAGCAGCATAAGCTTTTAGCCTTTGCTCCAAAGAAACTCACAGGTGGCCGGGGCGGAGACCGATATTCGCCTTGCCTACGCTTTTCCCCGAGCCCTGCCTGTGCTTGGGGGAAGTTTGGCACGTCAGATGCAGTCTGGGAACCCTCTTCTCAAAAAACAAAACAAAAAAACCCCAAAAACA
>NW_015240585.1:0-615 GCF_001447785.1 Gekko japonicus | reverse complement strand
ATTGCAGTGGAGATTGCAGTCCTAAAGGTTTAGGAATATCTCTAGCACTGTAGGGATTAAAATGCTGCTTTATTCTACGTTGGATATACTCCTGTTAGATGACACGCAGTACTTAATTTTGTGCCAAGCACAAACATAATAAGCTTGGAAAGGTAGTTTGTCTTGTAGATCTGAGGTATTTGGAATATTTTTGCGAGGTCTGTGCAGATGAATTTGAAAAGGAAACCCAGGGCTGGAGACTATGGCTTGGACTGTGGCTTCGCTCCACACGTGCTTTTCTCCAGGAGCTGCAGGGCTCCTTGAAAAACACTGGTCTATTGGAAGTGCCTATTATCAGAGGAGGCATGCTATGTGGCAGAGGAGCACCTCTCTAGCACTGGAGAGAAGCACTTGCAGAGCCTCTCTGTATGAGCGTGTGAGAGAGATGGGGAGGGAGGAACACATAGCCCTGATGTCTGGAAAAACCCACCCTCTACACTCTCCATTCTGGTTTTATTTACCATCTTAAATAAAGGATTTTTTTTACTTAGTTGCCTTGAAACACACTGAACCTAAGTCTGTTAGGCAACCAGGAGATCCCCTCTGCTCGTGGAACAAATATTATTTCTGCTATAC
>NW_015240584.1:0-615 GCF_001447785.1 Gekko japonicus | reverse complement strand
TGACTGGAACTCGCAACCCGAGCCTAGGCAACCCGAGTCTAGCCTTGTTAGGAATGGCTTGCAAATATATGTGTGTCTAAAGTCTGTATTAAAGTCCTTTGGTGCTAATTGTCATGCAAGAGAAAACATCTGAAAAAGTAGCTTCATTGTTTTGTGTGTTGGCAGAACACTTGTCTGTTGCATGGGGGACTTTGAGGGACATCTGCAGAGAAACAAAGTTGTAGCTAAAAATGAGTACGGTCAGCAGCACTTTGGGGATTGCCTGTTTTGTGAAATTTAAAAAGTGGGCAGAGTTTTTGAAGAAGATGATTGTCCCTCTTCTCCTGCCACTGGGCTGACATCTGCCTTTAATGGGCCAGCAAAGTTGACCTTCTTAAACCTCCTAATAAGAGAGATTGTTCAAAATGCCCACTTAGCTTGAAATCCAAAGTACAAGTAATTAATGCTAAGAGAGAAAGTGTAGGAACTAATTCAGAGGAATATTTATCCCACATCACAAGTGCAGCAGGTTGGATTGATGGTGGAAAGTGCTGTTACGTTTCTGCCAATTTATAGTGAACCTTCATGGGTTTTCAAGGCAGGAGACAAATAGAAGCGGTTTGCCATTGCCTGCCT
>NW_015240583.1:0-615 GCF_001447785.1 Gekko japonicus | reverse complement strand
AAAGAGAGCTGGATAGTGGAAGAAGTATTAAAAAAATGGGAAGAGACAGGCCTGGGAGGGGGGAGGAAAGAGGCAGCCCCCACCTGCTTAATCTCTTTATCTTGCTGGGGTGGCTTTGTGCTTTCCCATCCGACCCCTCGCCTCCTTCCTTGCCTCATCATCATTCCAGACTCAGCTCTCCAACCTGGTTTGAGCCAGTTCTGGGGCGTCAGAGTGAAAGGCCCTTTGTCTGATTGTCGCCCCGGCCTCCCCCCAGCCCGCCTGCCCATCTCTCCTTTTGATATCAGAGGGACTGAAATAGGTCCTTTTCCTTTGGCTATGCCTTTGCTCCCCCCTCCCTCTTGTACACCCTCCCCTTCCATTTTGGTATGGATGCTGCTGCTTTCCCTCGACCTGGAATCTTTCATGGGAGCCAGAAGAGGAGGATGACATCAGAGCTGGGGGGGGGAGGTCGTGGCAGGGCGTGTCCCGCTCCCTACCCCGACTGTCCACGCAGCCAAGACCAGTGGCCTATAAAGTCTGGCCAAGAGTGCAGCATCTTCCAATGGGGCAGTGATTCCAAAGATCAGCTTGCTTCCCCCCTCCCCAAATAAGTAAAGTCCTATAGCACCAGAG
>NW_015240582.1:0-615 GCF_001447785.1 Gekko japonicus | reverse complement strand
TATCTTCCGTCCCTCTAGCGTGCCCAATGACCGCAGCCTTAGTTATTTTAAGTGTGCACCCTGTGTTTGAGTCTTGTTTGTGACCCCTTTTGCCAGTTTTGCCTCGGTGTTTCTCGCTTTTGTTTTTTTTGTTTTTGCCTCTTTCTTTTCTTTCTGTTCATTAACCAGTTTTTGGAGGGTTGTTTTATTTTTCAACCCTGTGTGCCGGACCGAACCAGAGAGCTTGCTGTCTTGCAACTGAACCCCAGGAGTCTGCCTTTGCCGTGGAGGTCGTGAGATCCACGCTCAGCAGCTTCCCTGCTCCTTGCACAGAAAGGTTTTTAGAGATCTCCCTTCTGCGGTGCAGCTGCTCCAGGTCTAACCAGGAAGCTGTGCTGCCAGATGGGAAAACCCTGACCTGCCTGTGCAAGCGCAACTCTCAGACCCACCAGGAATTCTGTACTGCCAGATTGCCAAGACGTGATCCTTCACAAGACCAAGGGAAAGTCTTCGTGAAGATTGGGAGCTTGAGATGACTGGACGCCAGACTTTTCTGGGTTTGGAGCAATCGAGCCACTGTGCTAGGTGTGCAGTCCCAGCTGAACTACAGTCTGGGTCAGCGTTCCCTCTAAGCTG
>NW_015240581.1:0-615 GCF_001447785.1 Gekko japonicus | reverse complement strand
CAGTCCGAGTAGACAATACTGACTTTGACCTGACTCATTATATGTCACCTTTGTGTGCCTGTGTGTCCTAACCTGAGATTCTTCAACTGGAAGGAGCGAGAGACCTTCTGCACGGGTTCTGTTGTTGCTGAGCTGCAGCATCCCTTTTAAATCCCCTGATCCAAAAAGGTGCTGGGCTATTGTGCCAGTTTTGGTATGCTAGCAGTCCCCTTTTCTATTAGTGCATAGAACCAGTACCTGATGAGCAGGTTCCTGGTCCAAGTCCCATCTGACACCTGCACGCATCAGCTGCAGAGAACAAAAACCATGCCCTGAACTCTGGCAATGTGACACTTCAGAGGGTGCGTGAGATGGGGAGGCGGGTTTCTGTGAGCCATATTGCAGTGTGCCAGTTGAAGAAAGGAAAGGACAAATCAAGCCCCTCTCAATTGCTAACATCTGCCTTCCTTTCCTGGGGTGGGCAAAGCATGGACAGCAGCTGTTGTCTTGACAAGAGAAAGCCCGGCCAGGGGGGTGGGGGGGTGGATGAGGGTTGCTCTGAGTCAAATACTCTGGACTACACAAATATAGAGCACAGTTCAGTGTTTCTTGTCTCATACTGAGTCTGAAAAGGCA
>NW_015240580.1:0-615 GCF_001447785.1 Gekko japonicus | reverse complement strand
GGGGGGGGGGGGGGAGATGAGCCCTGGCCTTTAGAAAGCAATGCACTCAGCTTGTGTGTGGCTCTTAAAGCCAAAGCTAGACGGTAACGCTTTACACGTATGTTTTCCCAACCTGATTCTGTTCTTCTTGTGCACCAGATGGCAGCTGCTGGGAACTGAGTTCCCAAGCATGCTGCGGCCCAAATTGGATCAGGCCTGCAGTGCAGGAAAAGATTTGGCCCTCCCCCCCACCACCCTGCAGTGCCTTTTCCCCATGCCTGCAGCTCCCTCCAGGCACCTATTGGCTAGTGCCAGAGACATCTCTGGTGACGAATGACACCAGTCCTTCTTAAAAGCCAGGTACATAACTGGCTCTTGTGTGCTCTTTGGAAAATAAAGCTACCCAACTCCCCACAGCAACAGCCCAGCACCCCTAGAACATTTTGTTATTAACGTCCTTGTTTTGAAACATATGGGCTCCTCAAGGGGCTGCCTTATTGCTAGACAGCTGAAAGGGAGAGATGTTTTGTTTGTTTTCCTGTTCTAGGAAGTCTGTGTAGCCGCTCCCGTCCTCGACTCAAAAGTACATTTCAATCAAACATGATTGAATCGGTGAGTCCAGAACTCTGGCTCTGT
>NW_015240579.1:0-615 GCF_001447785.1 Gekko japonicus | reverse complement strand
TCCGGATCTGTGCCATAAGTTTAATTGGAAACCCCAAGGCTGACTTGGAGGTGAGGCAGCAGGGAAGAGCCGGTGTCTGCTGACACCATGATCGATTACCTGGAACTCCACCTGACACTGAAATTAGGGTTTTTTAATGATAGGCCAGCTCTCCCTGGATGTGAAATTCAAATGCTCTCCAGTGCTTTCCTCCGACCATCAGTCGCTGCACGCAGGGGTAGACACCACACGCAGGTGCTTTGTCTCTGTCAGCGCTGAAAGGACATTGTTATTACCAACAACTCTTTGTATTAACCAGTCTCCCTACCTAATAGACAACACTTTACGTTCTGCACCGTTACCCAGTCAGGGCTGCCATGCGCCGGAGAGACACACGCTCCTTCCAAACTCCCCCGGGCAACAAAAAACCTGGTGCTTAAAAACCAAAGTGCGTAAGTGGGACACAAATACCTCAGCCCCACACTCTCCCCCACATCTGACTGCTGTACTAACGTCCCTCTGAACCAAAATGAATCTGCAAATGAACGCATGAAGTAGGACAGAATGGGTGGTGAACATGTTCTACTTTGTGCCAGAACCAGCAATATAGTGGGGCACCACATTTAATGTTGGAGA
>NW_015240578.1:0-615 GCF_001447785.1 Gekko japonicus | reverse complement strand
TCAGACCTGGGTCTCCCAGGTCTTAGTCTAGTACTCTAACCATGACACTAGGCTGGCTCTCTCACACACTGATCTTCACCTAGAGCTGGTCATATAATTGGCAAGCAAGTATGCAGGGATTCTGGTGTGCAGCCTATTGCTTTGCACAAGAAACAGTAAATCTGAGCAAAGACATAATAATTAAGGTTTATGGATTTTTAAGTTATTTATTTAGAAAAAAAATATGCAGCCTCTCCAGGAACCTTTCCAAGGTGGCTTACAAAATAAAAAAATGATAAAAAACAAACTGTTAAAATATACCAACACCCAACATAAAAACATACTAAGAAGATTACTTCAATGGGAGCACACATCTCTGCCCTCCTCCATTCTCTGACTCCCCTCCAATTAAGAGCTCTTTTTCACTCAGACCAATTTCAGATTGCAATTTGCCTTGAAGGTGTAAAAGGACACAAAAGGACAGATGTTTACAATAAAAATGGACTTTTGTGCAAGTCTTTGGGAGAGAAGGAAAGTCACGGGCAATTTGTATGGATTCTGATGACTGGCTAGTCTCACCCCACACTGGGGCACAGGAAGAGAGACTGACAAAGGCTGCGGTCACACACACTAAAT
>NW_015240577.1:0-615 GCF_001447785.1 Gekko japonicus | reverse complement strand
CTCCTTTTTATATAATTAGATAGTGCCAAATGGCTTTTCGGATACAGCCATGTAGCGTTTAATGCACATTCAGTGCTGTGCTGCAAAATAGTTAATTATGTGGATTTTAAAAAAATGTTAAAGCCAAAACCGCTGAGAGCCATTGCGGGCCCCCAGACAAAGGTTCTCTGAGCCCCTCTTTAAAATCTCCAGACCCAATGCAAGCATCTTATGGAAACAAACTACATGACTTGCTCAGATCTATGGGGCCGCAAGGCTTTGGTACTTGTAGTTTTCCCCCCACTTTCAGCCACCCTCCATATTGCAGTGATTTTCAAACGCTGACCCTTTCTGTAGTGACTAGATCTGCTGCAAAAGCCATTGCTGAAGGATACGGGACTCGCTCCTGAGTTGTAGTCAGCTCTTGCAGAGCATTGACTCAGACCTCTTGAGCTGTATCATTGTCCTGCATGAACTGTATGCTCATTTTGGAATGTAGTTCTCCTACAGTTACACACTGCAGAGGAAGATGGGTAGTGGTAGGGAAACTCCCTCTCAAGGAAGCTAGCCTGTCATTATTGATTTTTAATTGAGGAATGCCAGGGTTCTCCAGAACAAAGTCTTTTAGACTACTGC
>NW_015240576.1:0-615 GCF_001447785.1 Gekko japonicus | reverse complement strand
GCCTTTATAAATCAAATAAACACAGGTTGGGTCTGGGGTCCCCACACTGTGTCACATACAAGTTGCAGGTTCTTCTTAATTTTTCTTTCCTGATTTAGATCATAACTGTAGCATGTATAGAGAAGGGGCTTCAACTTTTCCCAACATACTTTTTTCCTGATGTGAAGCAATCCATGGAGGTACTATTTGGCCCATTGGGAGTGTATATGTGGGTTTCCCCAGTGGGCCAAAAAGCATGCCCCTAAGACTATTGCTGAGCAGGAAAATGATACAGGAGAAAGACATAAACCATAGGGGAGGAAAACCTGCAACTCAGGTGTGGCTCTTCCAAAGGACACAGGATGGGGACCCCAAATGCAACTTGTGAATCAGCCCTCATGGTCTAAAATTTGTCAATGGGAAGGCAGCAGAGAACATAAGATAAGAGCAAAGAAAGGAAGAATATGTGCTGAGGTATATTGTCTTGGGGGTTCTTTCAGTACCAGATGAAGACTATATAAAATAATGCAGAAATATAAGTTTAAAGTAAATGAGAGAAAATAGATCAGATTTTTAAAATATTACTAAACTTGCTGCCCCTTGAAATTTTCTCCCCACTTAGGACTGGGGAGGGGG
>NW_015240575.1:0-615 GCF_001447785.1 Gekko japonicus | reverse complement strand
AACAGTGGGGAAATTGGATGAGATCTGCACATCTCATAAGTTAGTCAAATCCAATCTATTTCAACCTCTTCTTTTCTCTTTGGTGTGCACTGGTGTGTAGGCAAGCAGTCATCACATTTACTTGTTAACAGCAACAAGGCAAGGCACTTAATGTCGCAGTTCCTTGGAAATGCCAAGCAATCCTGGATGAGGTTACCCTACCAACACTGTTATGATGGTTTGAGTCGTTATGGATCACCTCTGACAACTCCTTAACAATGGGATCCAGGCTGGGAAGTCACATGATAGCCATCCCTGAATACATGACAGACCATGCCAAACACAGCCAAGTATGGAATCCCACTATCAGGTGGCTTGATAAACTTCCTGTGTTGGGGGACTATCCGGGACCGCTAGAATTGGGGAGCTGCTTTGTCAAGCACCCGGAAAGCTACAATATATGGCTGATAGGCCACCTGCTGTGAAGGTCTGCTTTAGCCTGTCTTTTCCTGCCCTCAAACTAAAATCGTAACACACCAATAATTCAAAGAAACCAACCTCCAATTCTCTGCTGAAAGTGAATGATTACATAGTTCTCAACCGGTACGATCAACACCAGTTGCAAGAGTACTGGTA
>NW_015240574.1:0-615 GCF_001447785.1 Gekko japonicus | reverse complement strand
TGACTTTCTCAGCTTTTCCTTCACTGGACAATGCCCCCAAATCTCCAGGAAATTCCCAAGATGGAGATTGTAAATTAAAAGAGTATATTAAAAGAGTGAACATTCTAAATATGCTATTGGATTTCAGTCCTGAAAGATGCTGCACTGCTGAAGGTTTACTCCTGCAGACTCAACAGAATATTTTGCAGATTAGACTGTTTGTATCTTATCTTGTTCAGTATTTGAAAAAGACAAGATCACATTGTAGATTGAATAATGGGAAGTTAGAATAAATTTGATTACTTTCTCAAATGCCTTTTGGCTAGCCAGTGTCTCTTGGGTACCTTACGTGTAAAAGAAAAGAAAAGAAAGTAAAATGTAGTTATTGACCACTCCGGGGAAAACTATAAAATGGCATGTCAAACAACAATAGCATACATAATATCTATAGCTGCTATTGCCAATTCACTGGGTCTGGTTTCACTGTGATTAATCTTGAATTTCTTTCCTCATGCTTGGGTAACAGTTCAGTGCACAGATCTCGGAATGTCTCTAATGTAGTGCATTCTGCCTTGCAGTCCTCACTACTATATGCAGAAGCAGTTCAGGATTTTGTCACTCTTCAATGAGCTGAGG
>NW_015240573.1:0-615 GCF_001447785.1 Gekko japonicus | reverse complement strand
TCAGCGAGGGGAAAGAGAAGTTGCCCAAAAAAGCCTGCACAAATGCCCTCCCTTCTCAGAAATGTTGGATCCGACCCAGCGTGTATTCATACACAGATTTTTAAATAGCTCATTATGGTGAAAAATCCTCACAGTGGGTTGTTAACTGCTTTAACTTAAACCTGATAAAATTGTGCTTTTCTTCCTTTTATTTACAGTGGGGGTTAAAAAAGGGGGGGAAATGTGCCATTACGCCTCCTCCAGGTTATTATAAGCAATTTTTTGTTCACGTTGCTATGAGCGACATTTGCATATGCACGTACCTTGAAGTCGGTGGCCTGGTTTACCCTTACTTTTTGGCATTCGGTTTGCCCAGACATGTTCCCTCTGCCGACTTAACGTCTGTAGCTCGGAATTGTAACAAGCGACCTCATTTAAACGGATGAATGCAGAGATCAAGCTTTCTGTTTCTCTTAGGTCACCGGAACAGAATATGTTTTTGTCCCATAACCATTGTGTGTTGATCAAATGAATGTCTCGCTGTGACACATCTCCACCGGGTTAGGATCGTTAAGCGGCTAATGTCTCCAAGCCAAGATGGCGGGCTGTGCCCTTTGCCATCGGTCAATATCTTGA
>NW_015240572.1:0-615 GCF_001447785.1 Gekko japonicus | reverse complement strand
GGAAAGAAAAATGCCATGAAATCTAGGTTTAGAAATAGAAGCTAGTATTCCCAGGTAGCTGCAGGGGGGTGCTGGTTTTGAATGCAGAATTTCCATATAAGTCAGAAGATCCATTTATGAATGCTGAACTGGAGCAGGAATCTTCCTGGGAACTCTTTTCTGCTCTAATGCAAGAAGAAATCTTGGCATCTGATGTTCCAAAGTCGCATAGCGGGACAGTGTCCTAACCGAGAGAAAACCGAAGAGATGCTCTGAAAAGATGCTTGGATTCCACAAAGGGATATATCCCGTGCTCTGTTGAACAGTATTTGCTTTATTAGGAGCTCTAACCTGTTTTCACTGTGAACACAGTGAAAGGCACTGTGAATGCCTTTACACCCTCCATGCAAAGGCATTAGCGACTCCTTCAGTGTTACTGTCTGTTGGCTAGCTAGTCTTCCAAGCAAATCTAATCGAAGAAACTAAGGATCATTAACTGGGTTTTAGGATGGCCAGCTAATGTTTCAGTATTTTGAGGTGTCAGCTCTAGATACATAGAATAGTGGTGGACAATTCTGTCAGGTCCTAGCTGACATGGCTAGCCTGTAGTATTTTCAAGCACTGTAAACAAAATTA
>NW_015240571.1:0-615 GCF_001447785.1 Gekko japonicus | reverse complement strand
AGTAAAAGTAACAAAGAAAGTAGTAAAATAAAACGAGCCACATGAGACTGATAGAACTGGCTTCTTTTCAGGAAATAATAAAGGTCTCCAGGTAAAATGTACAGAAAGGAGGTCTTTTTTGGCCCGTGACCCTTAACTGCTTGTAGGGATGGACTCTAAATAGCTCAAAGACTGCTGCAGGCACTAAGCCATACTTTTTCAGTTTTGGAATTATAGGACACTCTTAAGTGGCCGTAGCGCTATGGTTCTACATATGCATTAAGCGGAATTTCCTAGCTTTGCTGTGTATCATCTGAAACAATTGGTTCCTGAGATAGTGTTTACAAATCCAAATAGACGATGAATGGCCAGGCAGCCCCTTGTTGAAGAGTGAACACTGGTGGCACTAGGCCTTCCACGACTCTGTGTACTATGGGAAGACATTGGAGGTTATGCCTTTTATATATGTTACAAGAGCATCTCCCCATTTGCAAATTCATGTTTGCCATATGAAATGAATGGGATCATTATGCACTGCTGTTTTAAAACCTCAGTGAATGTTGTAACCAAGAAGGCAGCTTCTTAAATGTGGATCAGAGTTAGGAACTGGATTTGGCTTTCTAATCACCCATCAGT
>NW_015240570.1:0-615 GCF_001447785.1 Gekko japonicus | reverse complement strand
GTGACTTGACAGCACTTTACATACAGAGATATAAATCATTGAAACACATTATGCACCTTTTGCTCTTTGGAATGCTGTGACTTCTAGCACCTTTCGAAGAACATGTCAGTGCTCTGCACAGGTTCTGGAGCTTCCTAACTGTAATCCCCACATGGAGAGATCTTTGCATTCCAAGTGGCATGGGCAGAACCGACGCCGAAGACAGAAAGCATACATTGGATTCAATTTTTCACTTTAATCAGCATTTCCCGTCATGTCCAGGGACGGTCGCTTAAGTGAGGTTCCACAAAGCCGTCACGGGAAAAGACGCTTTGCATTCCACCCATCTCGGCTTCGGTCCTTCGCTATCTCTAGTTAAAAGGATCCCGGGATGCATGACTAAGGAAGACTTCTGAGTCTATTGCTGCCTTAACCTCCTTTGATCAGCTTATGTCACACTTCCAAATTGGACTGTAATAAGTACACCGAATAGCATTTTTGCCGTTTGAGAGTTGAGTACTGCAACACCGATTGGGAATGAAAAATCAGTGCTCGGTCTTAGGCGGCACTTGTGCAAAAGGGGGGGCACATTAGGAATTATCTCAAATTTCTCATCTTGGTAGTTTCAGACAGGAA
>NW_015240569.1:0-615 GCF_001447785.1 Gekko japonicus | reverse complement strand
TATGGATTTAGGTATCTGCAGAGGGGAGCCACAATCGCTAATAGTATATCACTTGGGCTTCCTACAGTAAGCCCGAGATGAATCACTGGTTACGTTCAGGGGCCTGAAAGAAACATAGTGTGTCAAGGCACAAGACAGGGTTTTGCTTGCACTGCCCAAGAAGGAAGGAAAACACTCATTAACATGCCAGTTCACAGCTCCTTGTGTTTGTTCTGCAAGCGGGGATTTTAATTGCTTATAGAATAGGGAGAATGTCTCCACATCTTCTTGAAATCTGAAAGATGAGAGGGTGCAGCTCCTGAGGCTTTCACTCAAAAGGAGTGGTGAAAGGGAAAATTACACCCAGAAATGTTTTCCACTGAAAACCATGGAAGCTGCCATCCAATTGATTTCTTAGTGTGGCCTGCTTTAATCCTGGTTTTCAATAGTCAGGGCTCCAGTTTTTAAAAGTGACCCAAATCCAGCTCTTTCATTTTGCGCACCCCTATTGCCAATGGCTGCCTAGTGAATTCATTGCTAAAGGCGAGAATCAAGTCTGGAGCTGCTTGGCTCAGACACTCATCGATGACATTACATCAGCTCTTCAGTTGGCAGAAATCATTTCGGCATTAAAAA
>NW_015240568.1:0-616 GCF_001447785.1 Gekko japonicus | reverse complement strand
CACTTGAGCCACCGCAGCTCCTCTGTATTTTAGTAGATCTCCCCAATTTTGCCACAACAGTCTCTCATCCTAACTAGTGCTCCTACTGTGTGACAAAAAGAGTGCCTTTCAAATCATGGCAGGAGTTCTGGTTTACACTGTCTCATCTTAAGTGAGTAAATACAGCCTCTGCCACAGAATGTAACTGCCCTGCTATGTGGCTAATATACTCTGTAACAAACTGAAAAGTGGTAGGAGATGGGAAGCCAAGAAGTAAATCTAATCATGTTATCTTTCTTCCAAGCAGAACACAGAATGGGATAAAGCAAGGCACATTTCCTTGGTCGTCTTTTTCTTCTTGTTGTTGTTGTTGAGGTAACCAGGAACTGGGAGTGCTTTGAGCTATGGCAGTGAGACTGGTCTTTCAGGGAATTTTTAAATTAGTTTTTTTCAATATTGTGAAGGGATGAATAACCAATACATTCTTTTATGTGCTGAATATTCTCTGTTTTAACATTTCAGGCTGAAAATAGTAATGGAGGCTGGGTAGGAAAATGTTGTGAAAATACTGACTTTTTCAATTCTGGTCAAAACAATTGTTTACCTTTCTGTTACCATTGTTGGTTAGAAGACATAC
>NW_015240567.1:0-615 GCF_001447785.1 Gekko japonicus | reverse complement strand
GTTTTTCTGGATTAAAAGTGGAGGCGCACTTTCAGGAACACCTCAGCCATCAGACACTCATAAAGACCTACTAGATATTCTTAATCAGCTGTTGGGATGATGATCAGACATCTTCTTTGCAACTGCCACACAGCCCCAGCTAAGTACTACCTTCTGGTATCCCATTCTTTTCTGGTAAAACATTGGTAATGCTTTTGGGAGTCCCTTCACAACTGTCAACTGTAATGCAGAGTGTATCAGGGAATCCCAGCACATTTGTATTCCCTCCATCAGAGTGATATCATCATCTATATTTTGGCAGTTTGATGGGGGGAAATCAATGCTTCACAGAACCTCCTTCCTCTAGGGGGTTAGAATAACATATCCAACATGGTGGCTTAATCTTTCAAGTCACAGCAGCGTCTCTTATGGCACATGGTTTGGGAATTGTTAATCTATTTGAAAATCCCAGTCCTCCTCCAATATTCACTTTGCTCCTTTGTATTCTAATGGTCCCACTGCCTCCCTGTCTGGTTTCCCACCTCCTGTATTTCAGTACTTTTTATTACTGATTTATTATCTCTTAGGCGACGTGTTTCTTAGGGTTTTTTAAAAATTGCTTTATTGTAAAATTAG
>NW_015240566.1:0-616 GCF_001447785.1 Gekko japonicus | reverse complement strand
GTCTCTCCTAAAGTGCAATTCGGCTAACAGTACCATCTGCAGGATCCCACTTATGCCATCAGCCGAGTCAATAAAAATAAATTAAAACAATGATCAGCGCAGTGAAATAAATCAGTTGTGTATGACAAATCTGGACAGACTGGATGCTGTTGCAGTTGCCTCCTTCTGAGAGCCAGTGGCAAAGGCTGGAGAAAGAGGTCCTACCCATTAGAAACACAATGTGGAAGAGTCTGTTTAAATCACTTGATGGTGTTGTGCCCTAGAGACAGCACTTCTCCGAGGTGTGGCCCAGGTTCTGTTTGGCAGAGTCACCGATTGTGGTCAGTGCATGCAGAAGATGCCCAGTCCTTCTGTCTCCATCTCTTTCAAGTTCTGGATGCTGCTCTTCATGGTCATTCCAGACATATTAGTTGGCTGGCACCTTGAAGACCAACGCATTTTTAGTCTTGCATAAGATTTGGTGGACTAGAGCCCACACTGACAGATAAATCTGTTTCATACGTGTTATTTTCTTTAGTGCGAGGTCAGTCCTGAATGATAATCAGACAAATTAGCATGACGATACTATTTGGCCACAACACACTTATTTTTGTTTGAGGAGCGGCTGGATTTTTTT
>NW_015240565.1:0-616 GCF_001447785.1 Gekko japonicus | reverse complement strand
AACAGTTTGTTTACAGAGAAGGGCACAGTCTTTTATATCTTGCACCTTTTACATGCACAGACATATTCCACGTTGTCTGTAATTAAGATTTACTTGATATAACACATTAAACACATTTAAGCTTTAATTGTATCAGCAGAAACAGGATAATGCATGAATTTAATATAAAATGTAAGAATATCACTATGAAAAACATTCTGTTCTTTTAAAAACTCTACCATGTCAACAAAAGTCCTCTGGTTCCAAGTTAAGTCTAGTAAAGAAAGCAACGTTATTTTCAGAAAATATTAATATTATCAAGTTGACTTTCTTCCAGCAGACTTTGCAATGTATCTTAAAAATGCAAGTCCAAAAAAATTCTCATATAAATTGATTAACTTTTCTTAGCATTTTAGGAATCCTCAGTGTCTTGTGGAGTGATGCTGGTTATGAATATGTCAGCCAAATAGTAGATAAATGAATGGTATTTTGACATTACTTGAAAATAGTCCATGGAACCCCCTACTTCAGTCAAAGTCAAAGTTGAGCTACATGGTATCAATGCTGATTAGGACAGAAGTGACAAATTAAATATTCTAGCTGTGATCAAGTGTTTATTGTTTGTTTTGATGGTTTT
>NW_015240564.1:0-616 GCF_001447785.1 Gekko japonicus | reverse complement strand
AGAGACAAAAAAAGTCCCATCCCTTTAACAGAGGCATCATGCAATCTTCTTTACTAGGGGATGTCGTTTACCTCCATGCCATGAAAAGCTTGGGCTGCCCATTTTCACACAGCCTCTATTAAAGGGACCGGGCATTTTTTCTCCTCCAGGCATGTTGGCAACACTGCCAGTGGTGTGAAATACAAACTATTCTTCCTGTACCCATTCATTTGCATTAGCATGGATAGCGGAAACACGCTGCTCTTCCCTGACTGATGTTTCACAAACCCCGCCCCCTGATGTTACAAGGTATTGATTGGTCCGTGTCACACAAAGTGCCCCTTTCCCTAATTCTAAAGATTTTTCCCTTTTAAAGGTCAGAAATTACCCAAGAGATTCATTCCGGAGTTCCTTTGGAAGAATCTGTTGCTAGGGGGAAACTTCCTGTTCTTGCTTCTTCGCTCTTCTCCAGAGATCGGCTGCCTCTCTACAGTGTCCTTGAATACAGTTTGGGGAAAGGCATTTTTACACTTATAACTCATTAACCCCCGCAACGCTGCTCTCTGTCCTTGCTTCCCAGAGCTTTTTAGAAATACAAGTTTTCTTTTAGATAGACAGCTTCAAGAGGGGATTGGAT
>NW_015240563.1:0-616 GCF_001447785.1 Gekko japonicus | reverse complement strand
GTGAGGATAAAATAGAGGAGAGAAGAACAATGTAAGCTGCTGTGAGGCCCCTACTGAGGAGATAAAGTGGGTGTGAATGAAATAAAGAAATGAAAGAAACAATCCCTTGGCTGTTGTTCACCAAGACAACCAGAATCGAAAGTGAGAAGCACAGTCTCCTTCGAGGGCAGCTGGCCTTCCTGACCAGCACGGCCGCCATCTTGTCAGGACTGAGTTTCATGTTTTTCACCTTCAACCATTTAAGCCACAGCAGGCAGGCAGGGCCTGGCTCAGGACCGCTATAGAGTCACCAGGGGATTTGGATCAAGAGATATCGAGCTCAAAATCATCAATATATTGATGGCAGCCTACTCCAAAACCACAAATGATGTCTCCTAATGGTTTTACAGAGAGAGCAAAAACCATGGGGGATAAGACTGAGCCCTGCGGAACACCAAAAGGGAGGTCCCATGCTGAAGAGAACTGGTCTCCTGTGGTAACCATCTGAGGGCTACCCATAAGGAACAACTGAGACCAATCCAAACACTCAATCCCTGCTTCTCATTTCAGCGCCTTCATACATTTCAACAAGCTGGCAAGGTCCTTAGTATTTATTTACTTATTTATTCAATTTATA
>NW_015240562.1:0-616 GCF_001447785.1 Gekko japonicus | reverse complement strand
GCTTTCACTGAAGCAATTTACACCTATGTCAATCCAGGAAGCAGGGGTTGTTTCCCGACAAGAAGTGGCAACAGGAGTGGCTATGTGTCCCAAGGGCGGTCGCTGCGCACCACAGCACCTTTCCATCTTTTCCCACAGAAGTTAAGTGCTTTGCTGCTACTGCAATTGCAGCAGCGCCTTCTCTCCCCTTAAGGGGGGGGGGGAAATCTCCAGGTTGCCACCCAGAAGCGACTGCGAGCCTCCTCTCTCTCTCCCCCTCTCTCTCCCCCTTCTTGCTGAATGGCGACGGTCACATTTTAAGCCAGGAAGTGCCGTGTACTATAATTTGCTCTTGTTACTAAATTACTTCACCGCGCTCGGATTTATGCAGCTGTCAGCAAATGCCATTTAAATATCCCTAATCGCTCGCGGCTGCCGCCGCCGCCGAAGAAGCAGCAGTAGCAGAAGACTGCAGCCTCCTGATCCCCACAGAGCCCTGGGGGGGCTTCTTCCCTTGTTACTGCTGCTCCAGACTGACGCACACTCCGGCAGGCTCCAGAGCAGGGACGTCGGAAGTTTCCCCCTCGGACTGACAGTAGGAAAGGTGATGCTCTAGGACCCCCCCCCCCCCGCCTCG
>NW_015240561.1:0-616 GCF_001447785.1 Gekko japonicus | reverse complement strand
CTGACACAATTTAAAAGAATTTGGCCATTTAAAAAGGCTGCAAGGCTCTTTTAGCACTGGAAAAGGTATGTGGAGGAAACAAGATTGCTTGGTCCTGCCATGCAGGATCGGGCTCTTATGGTATTTTTAAATGGCCGTTTTTTTCTTTAAAATGGTGGCAGCAGACCCATAGTCACCATAATGTCTAGTTTGGCCCTTAGTAACTAACCAATGGCCATATAGACAAATAATCTGATGAATATGAAAATCGGGACTTGGCAAATAAACAAAATATTGGTTCTTTTCTTGTGTTGTGCAGGCACCCATGTCCCAAATTGCCTTCAGCTCTGCTCCTCCACCACAGATCCTCTATAATCCAGCTCAGCAGATTTTGACATACACTGGATTCTGTCCTTCTGCAGCAGCTGTTCCTCATTATCCATCCTATCATTTACCTCTTCAGGTAGGTGCAGGAGCCTTGTTGCTTTATCTGTCTGCTAGTTACTCCACTGTGGCACTGCTAGACATCCCATTTGCCATGGGGAGCTTCTCTTGGTGACAGGGAGAGGCTCTCCTCTTTTGCTCTTGTGCCAGTTCTGGTGTAGTGTTCTGGTGTCCTTGAAAAAGAGCAGTTTCT
>NW_015240560.1:0-616 GCF_001447785.1 Gekko japonicus | reverse complement strand
CACTGTTCACCCCCAATTCTAAGTCATCTGATTTACAAAGAGGACTTCCTTACTAACATGAAGATTTGTGCATGGATCAGTGTAAGAAGTTGTTTGCAGCCTGGTCCTGTGTATGTTCATTCCTCTATTTTAGGAACTTTTGAATGAACTCACAGGATCAAGCTGTTAAGTCTGTTTAACCTGTCTGGAACTGTTAAAAGACAATTCATTTAGGATCCCGTTAGATAAGAACTAGCCCTCTTGAGCAAATTTCACAACTTAGGTTTGTAGGTGGATCCACCTCCAACTTAGTGTACCCCCTACACCTGTTAAGTGCCTTGAATGAGACCAGTTGCAGAGAGGGCAGGCAGCTGCCACCAGTTCCATTCATAAAAAATGTTATTTTGCCAAAAGTGCTATACAAATATCATACAATAATGGTTAAAAACATATTCTAACACTGGTTCTTCAGAGTTGCCAAAGTAACTAAGTGTGTACTCATTACATATTTTTGAAGGAAGTTCATAATCTTGATCTTAGTTGGGAATAGAGGTGTGCATTCAGTTTATCCAAGCTGAGACAACCCCCTCCCCCAAATACCTTACCATTATTTTTTTCAGCCAGATATCAGCCAGGG
>NW_015240559.1:0-616 GCF_001447785.1 Gekko japonicus | reverse complement strand
GGGGGGGGGATGAGTTTCAAGGCGACCCGTTCTCCTTGACCCCTCATTCCAGCACTGCCTGCCCCGTACTGACCTCCGTGGGGAAGCGGGGGCTGTGCACGCACTGGAACCCGGGCAGCCTCTCCTCCAGGGAACGGGCCCTCATGACGCCCTCCACCACCTCGATGTCTTTCAGCTGAAGGTCGTTCACTGGATCCAAGAGCGGGAGCCCTTCGGGAGAGCTCTCGGCCAAACGCAGCAGCTCCTGAGTGGCAGTGGATGCCGAGGGCCCGGGGGGGTCGTTTCTGCAGGCAGACAGAGGGAAATGGTTAGAAAGCAGCCCCCGGCCACTTTTCTCCCTTGCAGCTCCGGAAGCAACCCCAACCCATGTGCTTTGGATTGGCAGTGGCCATATGTGTCGCCATGCCCTACAACGATGTCCCTTAAGATGGCTTTTTGGAAGCAAGACGATGCACACCACCACTTGATGGTCTCAAAGGGTAGCAGTGTTGGTCTGCAGCAGAACAATGAGATCCAAGTCCAACCAGCACCTTCGAGACCAAAAAGAGTTTCGGGGCATAAACTTTCTAGAGCCAAAGCTTGGTGTAGTGGTTAAGAGCGGTGTGGTGGTTAAGAG
>NW_015240558.1:0-616 GCF_001447785.1 Gekko japonicus | reverse complement strand
ACTTTCCTAGGCTGAAAACTATTTAAAACAACCTGAATTCTGCATTGCCTGCTTCTGCCAGAATCACTCAAGTCACCACCACTTCCTTGACAGCTCCTAAAACCCACTCTTTTAGACCGCACAGGGAGAGGCGGAGGGCTTCAGTTGATCTGCACCACCGAGGGTATGTCGGCTTTAGCACGGCACGACTATGGAACAGGTCTGAGCCCCTAAATCTGGGGCTCTCAAGCTTCTTGAGCCTCTGGGCACCTTCAGAACATATTGTTGAAAAAGAATTCCTTGCACTGCATACACACAGTTTATCTTCGTCCATGCCGTGAGGATCCTTGGGCGGCGGCTGCTGCTGGAGCCATTTTTAAAAACCTGCACAGCCAACCAGATCTCCGGTGGCCAGTCAAAGCCTCTGTGGGGCAAAAGCCTCATCTGGCCCTGCCCACTTCCTGAAAACACCGGGTGGGCACCAGGAAAGGTGCTGGTGGGCATCGTGGTACCCACGGGCATCTTGTCGGGGAACCCTGGCCTAGGCAAAATATTCGACTGAACCTGTGGGGCACTTGCCAGGCAGGAAGGAGCCCAGGGCGCACCCCCCACCACCACCATTCCTGGCCCGCCTGCA
>NW_015240557.1:0-616 GCF_001447785.1 Gekko japonicus | reverse complement strand
ATCACGGGGCTGCCACTGACAAGGCCCTCTCCTGTGCGCCCACCAGACGAGGTTCTCTGATTGGTGGGACAGTCGGGAGGGTCTCTCCCTGGAACCGATGGGAGAAGATGGTCCTTCAGAATCTCCGGTCCAAAGGAGATACAAAAAAAAAGGGACTACTCAGTCACTGGTTTCAGATCCAACTAAACTCTGCAATGCCAACCTTTGCTCCTCAAAATATTCACCATTTTATAAGTGAAGCTTACGTGATGAGCGTTTCCCTGCGCCTGCACTCTGGCTGGATCGCTCGCTGTTTTGCTTCAAGTTAGCCGTCGCTTTCCCTGCTGCTCAGTTCAGACTTGCTTGAAAAATGGTGGGGCTCCAGTCCGTGTCAGGCTCACAATCACCTTTGGCCAGGCAGATAAATCCCTTCCATTCCACTCAGTTTTGTGATAAACGGCTAGCATCACAGGCCTCATGATGAAACAGCCCGGGCCCCTTTTTCCCCACAAGCAGATTGCTCTGTGTGTTTCCTGGGCAAGATGCTGATGAATTCCAGGCTGCACAGCCAGACAGGCCTGCTTGGAAGGCACTCAGAAGGACAACCCTTCCAGTGCTCTTCTCTTCTTCTTCTTCT
>NW_015240556.1:0-616 GCF_001447785.1 Gekko japonicus | reverse complement strand
AGTACCACGCTTCTATGTCTGGGCGAAACCCTGCTATATTAATCAAGTATCCCAGTAAGGAGATGAACCTGGGATTTGGAGGTGTTAGGAGCCAAAGTGGACCGGGGTGTGGGGGGGGGGTAGGTAGTCAGGCAGGCAGCCGGTAGACAGCCAGGCTCCTTGGCTTCGATCTGATGATATCATTCCCCTTTGCCCTTCTCTCCGGTCACTTTCCTCTGATGTGGAGTTCACTTCCTCTGCTGCTAGCTCTTCTGCCTGCGGAAGAGCTCCTTGAAAAACATTGATGTTCCCGCATGAGGAAATGCTAGAGGAAGGGGAAGCACATGTCACAGCAGAGGAAAGCCTTGACAGTGGCCAGAGGGACACGCGAGAGGAAAAATGACATCGGATCCAAGCCTTTGAAGTGTACTTACCCCACTAAGAGTGTATATACTGCCTTTCCAAAAGCACAAAGAGGTTTACGCGAATCCATAATATATTCAGCAAGAAAGCAATTACAGCTCACCGGTGTCGTAAGGAACAAAAGCCAGTTTTCAGCAAAAGCACACTTAACATGCCTTCTTCTCAAAGGAAGGTTTTAAATTCTTCGAGAAAGGAGGAGGAGGAGGAGGAGGAG
>NW_015240555.1:0-616 GCF_001447785.1 Gekko japonicus | reverse complement strand
AGGATGCTGTTGCAGCATTAAGTTTAAAAGCAGTAACAGCAATAAGTTTATTATTGCCTTCTACCAATACCTCGTTGTAATAACATAGTACTGTACTTGGAAGAAATGTGGTATCCATTTTCAGACAGATAAATGAAATCTTACGTGTATATTGTTCAGGTAAAATAACTGCCTGTTAACGAAACTTGGCAATAGAGCTACTGCACATAGGAAATAGCTTTGCTGTTCATGCATTTGCTTCAAAGAGTGCTAATTCCTTTGCTTTGTTCATCCTTAGGGCCCTCAACAAGTAGGTCTGGTTTAAACTTCACAGATACTTTAACAAGACCATCTCTCCATCGGAGTCACCTTAACTGCACCATCTTAGATTCCCCGCCGCCACTTTGCCAACCCTCCACGTCATCTACATTTCCAATTAGTAATTCTGGACTTTCACTTGGAAAGGAAATGAAAGATTCTACCTCTCAGCACGATGATGACAACATCTCAACTACGAGTGGCTTCTCTTCAAGAGCATCTGATAAAGGTAACAGACTCGATCACAATATAATTTGGTTACTGGCTTGTTAATAATTTTTAGTACCTTGTATTATTATTGGAGCTGCGGTGGCTCAAG
>NW_015240554.1:0-616 GCF_001447785.1 Gekko japonicus | reverse complement strand
AACCACTACACCAAACTGGCACCAAGCAATGCAGGAAGTTCATAGCTACCTTTCCCTCACTCCCCCGTGACCCCTGCTCTATGGCCAGAGGAAGGCAACAAAACCCTCCAGGATCCCTGGGCTGATCAGGCCTGGAGGAAAATTTATTCCTGACCCCAAAGGGGCAATTTGCATTACCTTGACATATAAGAAAGGGCCACACAAGCTGGGCAATGTCTCATCCCTTCCTGCCCTCCCCCTCACTGTCTGCCTAAATCCATTGTGGGTCATAGACCCTGGAAATACCCTTTTTGGTCTTTAAGGTGTGACTGGGCTTCAATCTTGCTCTCCCGCTGCTAACCAACACCTGACGTCGTCTAGTCTTGTCATTTGTGAAACTTTCCATGGATTGGCCGCTTGTTCTTAAATTAAACCACAGGTCCCCAACAGCAAATCGCACCTTACGAGCAAATCGTATGACATTTCATCTCGTCCTCTGATGTGAGCGTTTTGTGCTTGACTTTTCCCAGCAGTTCATGCACGGCACAATGGAGACCGTTTGGAGCGCCAGGCCTATATTTAGCTCCTCTGTATTCTCAGGTCGCTTAATCCTCAACAGATAGGAATTATGCAACCA
>NW_015240553.1:0-616 GCF_001447785.1 Gekko japonicus | reverse complement strand
CTTAAGTGGGCACATTGTAGAATTATACTTTGTGCTGCTAGTCCCTGATACCACAGATTTGCTAATTTATCAGGCAATGTGCTTTTAAAAGCGGCTCGATGTGCAGAAACTGGCAGGGCAGATCATGTTGACTCTGAAAGATCTCACTTGCTAGCATCTGCATATCAAGCTAAAAGCCACACATAATTTTAAAACAATATGACCCTTTGCCTTATTCTGTATTTCTGTCTCATCACAAATGTTTTGTTCTTGGTTCCAGTTCTTTGTGTTTGTATGCATGTAGCATGTATATTAGGGATGATATAGTAATTCTCTGTGTGTTGTTCATACAGGGCACCTCTTGAAATACTTAAAGAAAAAAAAGCCAAATGATGCTTTTTGCATTGTGGGAATAACAATGATAGATCTTTATCCAAGAGACTCCTGGAATTTTGTCTTTGGACAGGCCTCTTTAACTGAAGGTATGTCAAATGCTTACTACTTCATATTTCGGCCAGTGAGATATGTGGCTGGATATTTTTTATACTATGATAAGCTGCTTCTGTTCCTGGCATGAGGAAACCCTAACATTGCATAGAAAGAAAACATTACTTGAGCCATTCTGCAAGTGCTCTCA
>NW_015240552.1:0-616 GCF_001447785.1 Gekko japonicus | reverse complement strand
CCTGGTTCTCCAGATTAGAGCCTGCTGCTGTTAACCACTACACTAAACTGAGAGCTACCCTTTGCCTACTATGAGGGGGCAAACCCCTACCAGTGTTCTCCATTCCCAGCAGTGAGAGGGGTTGGGGAGGAATGACATCACTGCATCGAGTGACTATGATAGATACTAGAGCATTTTGCAACACTCCCAGTTCACTCCTGGGTCTTCAGCCGGAAGCAATGTCACAGCATTACATGATGCTCCCCCGGCCCAGGGCCTACCTCAACGTAGGGTTGCTGACTTCTGAGTGGGACCTGGAGATCTCCTGGAATTACAACTGGTCTCCTGACTACAGAGATCCACTCCCCTGGAGGAAATGACCGCTTTCATATGATGATCCCTATGGAGTTACACCCCTGGTGAGCATTTTGCCCTCCTCAAACTCCACAAGCAGACACAGCCCTCAAATATGCAGGGATTTCTGAAGCCAGTGTTGGCAATCCAGTCGGCCAGATTTGTAGCATCATCTGTCTCTGACCTGAGAGCAGAACATCTGCACCTTTTCCCTGTTAGCTCCCCAAATGGTGCCTTTTCTCCCTGGCCAAATTGAACCGTTTCCCTTTCAAGTCTCTTGTTC
>NW_015240551.1:0-616 GCF_001447785.1 Gekko japonicus | reverse complement strand
GGGGGGGGGCTTTCTTCCCCCAAAGAAATGCCTGGAACTACTGTACCTTCCCGTTATTATTACGACTGCCAGAAGAAGGGAGCAGAAGAGCGAAAAGAGCGTGGAAAGCGGCCGTCTTAAACAGCTTTAATAAAAAAAAGAATGGATTTCTCTTGGGTTTCTTATTCCAGGGCTTAGTGATCCCTGTCTAATGCCTCCTGCTCTTTATGGGGCTGAGTCACAAAGCACGCCGCACATCGCAAAAAGGGTTTTGTCATCTCTGTACGAGAATGCTGTCAAATGTTTTCTCTGTGTTCCCTGTACTCTTGAACCACCAGCCGTACGATTTCACAAGCTCACGCGCTTGGTTTCTCTGCGATTAATACTGAAAGGGCAGGACGCCTGCTTTGGAAGGCCCAATTGGCTTTGCTCAGGATCAGCTGGGTTTCATTTTCCAGACCCGCACGTCGATGTGGCCTTTAAGTCCACCTAATTGCCATCTGCTTGCCGGTTATCATTCCCTCCTCCTGAGAACTCGGCTCTTCTTGGAAGGCTGTCTCTCTTGATCCATTATTCCTACCAAAGATGAAATACCGGTAACGGGATTTTTGCCGTCACCTGGATGTCCCAGGCTAAC
>NW_015240550.1:0-616 GCF_001447785.1 Gekko japonicus | reverse complement strand
TCCCTCGACCCAAATGAATGCACCTCCTCTAGGTCACATCCTATAGGAAGCCCGGGTGGGCAGGGATGCTGGTCCCCAACCTCCTGGTCCCCATCGCTCGCCCAGGTAAGACTCACCCCTGGCTTGAAGGAGGGCAGGCCAAGCCCAACACCAATGGTAGCCTTGTTGGGGTTCACCACGGAGTTGTAATGGATGTTGCGGTGGTAGCTGACCCGGATGGGCTCGTCCTCGTTCTGATGGATGCCGTGGAAAGTGTTGATGGGCTCTGGGAGGAACGGAGGGCAGCCCCGTGAGATGGAGGATTATCACCTCCCTTCCCTGCCCGCCTTGGCCGGGGGCATACGCACGGTGGCAACGGGACAGACGCTGAAACCCGGATCCCGGAGGACGTACCTGTGCCGTACTGGTAAACCTCCACAGGTCGGTTGTACATCTCCGCCATCGCCTGCATCTCGATATGGTTGCCGTGACAGTTGTTTTTCCGCTTCCGGTTGATGTAAGTGGTGAAATCTTCCGTCACGTAATTGGAGAAGTAATCGGCGTTCTTCATCTGCAGTATGGAAGGGCCTCAAGGTTAGGGGGATGACAAAGGGAGCTTTGACTCATAAAGCTTTTG
>NW_015240549.1:0-616 GCF_001447785.1 Gekko japonicus | reverse complement strand
AGCCAGTTCATCCCACCCCGTTACAGACTGTGTAAGGCACACCAGCCATACCTTCACCACTAATCCAGAAACTGCAGCTCTCTTTGTCTTTTCCCAACATATAACAGAAAGGGGGGAACGGGCAGTTAGCGCCATAGCCGCCCGCTGAAAAGCAGGTTGGCAGAGAAGAGGTTACTGTAATAGGGAGCAGGATATATCGGCAGAAGGGATTTTTATTTATTTTTTTTTACCCCCTTTCAGTTTCTCGCTGGCAGTTAAATAGAAAGCAAGGCCTCCCGCCTTATTACTATCATTGTGCCGCGATATTGCATTAAAGGAGTTTAGGGTTTCAAATTGAATGTCAAATATGATATTGCAGGGGAAGCTTGAAGAGTGCGCCGGCGAGCGGATCGGCTCTAGTGGTCTGTTATCGCCTCTGCCCGAGAGAGCGCTGCACAAGCGATCCGCTGGCCGGGCCGGCAACTTATATTTGCTGGTTGCGTGAAGCTTACCGGGCTGGAGGAGAGAGAAATGGATGGCTGGGGAGCAGAGGAAGGCCAGGGAAGAGCAAAGGGAGTGGATCAGAAGGGACCCAATTCAGGATCTGCAGAAGAAGGAGGAGGAGAGGAGGAGGAGA
>NW_015240548.1:0-616 GCF_001447785.1 Gekko japonicus | reverse complement strand
GGGGGAAGAGACCCTAAGTGGCAAAAGCAGACTCCTAGAAGCTGCCGCATTCCAGCTTTTCAGAAAGTGAGAAGTTTGTACTGGTAGGGGGAAGTGCTTGATATGGTGAAGCACTCCAGCCACACTCCTTGTGTTCCTGGAGCTTACCAACTGTCTAGTGTTTTTGTTTTCTCTATCCATGCATTTCTGATATTCCTCCAGGCTCCACAGCTTTACAGCTGCTGCTGCATCTTACATAGCACTCTGTGCTATTAGGTCGCTTTGTATCACCCATCCTTTCCCCTCCAGCGGGCCTGTGTACACTGCTGCTACAAAGGATCATAGCCTTAGGATTCTGCCTCACTACCTCCAGTGACAGTAGTATGCATTGCATTATTCATAGGTTCCCATTCTACCAAATGAGCAATTACATAGTTAAAAGGGATGCCTGTGTTTTGGTTCTTAATTGCTAGAAAGAGAGCAGCTTCTGTTTCCTTCCGTTCTTATACAAAAATTGCCACCCATTACATCGCATGCACTACCATTTCCTTGTTTTATTTCAATGTATTTTCTGGTTCTTCCCATTTCTAACAAAGCAGGTAATAATAATAATTTTAAAATCTCAATTAAAAATACC
>NW_015240547.1:0-616 GCF_001447785.1 Gekko japonicus | reverse complement strand
GACGACGACAATGACGATCCCTGCAAAGGCCTCCACCACCCAGGAATCTCTGAAAACATCGATAGTTTGCAGAAGGACAGATTATTGCAGCAGAGCTCTGAATCACGGAGTTCCTGTTCCACGGCTCTCTGGTTCTTTTGATGCCCAGTGGCCTGTTGTGGCTAAGCGACATTCCTCCCTCTTGGCCTTAGAACAAAGTTCTTGCCCAGTTTTATTTATCTGTCTCATGTAGATTCCGCCCCGTTTCCTCTAAGGAGCTCACGGGGAGCAGGTTAGGCTAAGTCTAACAGTACACTACCTGGGCCAAGGACACGCCCATGAGCTTGCTTTGAACCCGAGGCCAACAATTCTAGTGAGACGCCACACCACACTGGCTTTTAGACTTCCTTCATATGCATCATCAGGGAGACCCCCATTCACTGTCAACATGTGAGTGCTTCTTAGCAAATACCAAGTTTTTTGACGTTAACTAACTCTCTCGATACTATTTGTCTATTTCGGTTATTCATCCTCTAGCTGAAATTCAAGGTAGATTACATAGTACAAATCAAGTGTAATCCACAGGATGGGACATCCAATGGACGGTGAACAAACAGAGATCTCAAACAGAGCTGAA
>NW_015240546.1:0-616 GCF_001447785.1 Gekko japonicus | reverse complement strand
GGGATTTCCCAACCCAGAGCTGGCAACCGATTAGCATCTATCTTCGGGAGATAGATACAATCTGGATAGGTGATTCATGTGTTGTGTGGGGCCAGAAGTTCCTTAAGCACTGAAACATGAGCTTAATGGACATTAGATTTATAAATATTTGCCTTCTCCTTGTTCTCTATTTGTGTGGTGGTTCAAATTAACAGGGAGATACGCCTCTGCAAGAAACAAACCAGATTCCTCTTCCTTCTAAACAACCCAGTTCTGTCCTGGGCTTTCAGACCATGGAGGTATGCAACTCTGCCTGTTTTGGGGTGTTTTTCAGAATGGAAAGTAGTTTGAGAGAGGGTTTGTAGTTTGGGGCGTGTATGCTTGTCGTGTTTTTTTAACCTGTGCTAACCGACCCTGCAGGGTTTTTGTCTTATATGAAAAAGAGAAGTGATCGTAAGACAACAAGAAAGTCTGCTGTAGGAACGGGTGAGTTAGATTCGAATCCAAGACCGACAAGATGTTGGGGGGTATGAGCGTTGGAGAGTCAAAGCCTCCATTGTCAGAAATGCATCTTTTGAAGAATGTTCTGCTGCATTAGATGCGATTCTTTCCATCCTTTACCTTAGTAAACCACTTG
>NW_015240545.1:0-616 GCF_001447785.1 Gekko japonicus | reverse complement strand
TGTGTATACTCCATACTGCATACTGCAGGGATGAGAAATTCTTGATCATTCTTGTTATCTGGGCAGGCTTTGTTAGCAATAGAAGCCTCTGGAATGTCTTCATTGTCAACCCTGTGAGAAACACATTATAGTTGATGCTGCAAAGGCCTCACTGATATAGGCCAACTCTTTGCGATTGCCCCCGAATGAATTTGATTCCGCTGTTCAAACCTGTCCCACCTCTCTCGCTTTCTCAAAACAGTTGAACAAGCCAATATCGTACAGCGCTTCCATCTCCATTGTGCCTCTTCCCCAGCAAGGAGCGACAGTCAGAGAAGGCCGCTTCTGCCAAGTCTCCGGGTGGGGCTACACCACCCCCATTGGAGGGAGGACCTCCGACACACTGCGCAGCGTCCGCCTCCCCATCATTGCCACTTGGAAGTGTAACAGCTCATCTTCCTACGCCGGGTACATCACCAAGAACATGATCTGCGCCGGGTTCAGCACTGGGGGCAAAGATGCATGCCAGGTACATGCTGGCCTTCCTAACCGAGGCAGGGAACTATTTTAAGTCAAAATCTTTGCACTAATTTTTATAAAGGTACAAGGTATAGAGCAGAGGTGTCAAACTCATTTG
>NW_015240544.1:0-616 GCF_001447785.1 Gekko japonicus | reverse complement strand
ATTATCAATGAATACTCCTCCCCCACAAGCAAAAAGAAAAGTAAGACATGAAAACCATACCTCAGAGTAGCAACTTTGTTTATGTAAATCTGAGTGGCTGTGGATTCCTAATAGATTGACACAGTTCACTGCCAGCCTAGACAAATGGCAACGCCAGAATCAAAAGCATTAGAAACAGACTGGTGTGGAGTGGGAACCATAGAGAGTAAGCCAATCTATTTCTACACATTCTTTGTTTTCCCCCGAACTGAACAAATCCTTCTGCTTTGGCATGCCTTGTCTCCTCACCTTTGAAATCTGCTCTTCATATGGGCTGCCTCCGTTTCTGAATTATGGCAACAGCTGAATTCACTCAGAGTCCCCAGTAGGATACGCTCTTTAAAATAGAAATGCACCGTGTGCTGTCATAGTTATTTTAAAATATGCATTGGCTTCTACCAGGAGTCTGCTTTGAAATGTGTGAACATATTGGAAAGCATTTGTGAAGCAGATCACTGGAGGACGTCAACAACAATGTGAGCTGTTTCCAGGTTTCCCCAGATACCTGCCTGGGCTATATGGCCTAGAAAGCAACTTGGGTTATTGTGGAGATATTAGGATTTGTTGTAGAGTGGTG
>NW_015240543.1:0-616 GCF_001447785.1 Gekko japonicus | reverse complement strand
GCTGCTGTGTGGCTGCAGGGAACCCAAATCTCAAATTCTCAGGTATTTTGGCCTCAAGTTTCTTGAACCAGAAACAATGCTTTCTCAATTTTCTACAGTTAAGTGTTATGCAAGGGAGTAAAAAGAAAAATCCTGTTTATAGTCAGGCAGCTCAATTTACCTAGAATCTGTGGTAGCTCCTGCACAATGTGATAGATAAGAAGATCCAGGCATTTTGACAGGTATTCATTGCTGCTTTGCTGTTCTTTTCCTGGCGTGGCCTTTCTGCTGTCTCTTTCAATGTACATCACCAGTCTACATACAAATAAATGCAAGGATTACCACATATGCCAAAATAATGATGATACTCTCTATACCACTGATGCAAGTATTTCCATAAAAGAGATGATGTTTAGACAGTGCTCCAAGCAGCCCATTTAAGATATTAACTTTTGCCTTTGATCAGAAAGGTCGAAAAATGAATCACTAGAGAGAGAAAAAAATCAAAGTAAATATATGTAGTCAGATACACCTTAGATGTATAGAGGTGACACCATTCATAGTATTTTGTTTACATGAAATAAATGAATTGGTAAAGTAGCTCATTTTCTCAGTATTTAATTTCCCACATTTATCC
>NW_015240542.1:0-616 GCF_001447785.1 Gekko japonicus | reverse complement strand
ACAGGGCTGACTTTCCTTCAAACGGTACCTTACATTTTTGTGAACTTGAATGCACAATTTTTACTCTTTCGGAGGGGAATGGTGGCCGGTTCTAATAATCCGAAGTTACATTTGTATAATACGTTTTTCCAAGTGAGAACTTGAGGACAGTGTAACATACAAATGCTTCATCAGTTTCTTCAGCTGCACAGCTGTATCCAGACTAGTCCAGTTTTTGGAAGGGATAAGTTGATGCTATAAAAATGAAACAAGGTGCTGAAAGTTGGCTATTCAATGGAAATGTGATTCTTGGTATTTCAAGGTGATACATAAATTTGAAATACAGCTTTTCCTCACAGGAGTACAAGATTGGAATTAAAATGGATTACTCTGAAGTGGAATTGCTCTGGGGGTGTGTGTGGCTACTTAGCTCAGGAAAAGTTAACCCGAAGTGTATGGTAGGATAGGAAGGAAAAAGTACCTTGTGGCTTGTTAGAAATGATTGAAAGCTGGAGTATTGCACAATTGACTCCTGTTCTTTCTAAAAATTGTGTTGCTCCCTCTATGTTGGTAGGTTACTAAAATGGGGGCCAAGTCCTGTGTCCCCATTGTTGGAGTGTGAGTGTGTTGAAATGTT
>NW_015240541.1:0-616 GCF_001447785.1 Gekko japonicus | reverse complement strand
CTCTGCTTCTCACTTGTCTTGAAAGCCCCGTATGGTCACCAAGAGTCAGCCATGACTTGGCAGCACTTTCCACCCACACAGGAGGCAACACGGAATAATTCTCACCTCAGAGACTTGCAGTCAGACTGGATGCTGCTGGGCTGTGTGGTACGCAACAGATCTTTCCTTGTTGGTGGACAGGTTGGTATTTTCTGGTTGTTCTTCATTCTCGGCTGTGTTGTGGTTAGGACGCGCAGCTTTTATGGTTGTGGTTTAGTTCAATCTGTTTCATGCTAGTGCATATATCTTTATGTATTCACTCTCATCTAATTTATTCATCTCCTTTTAAGGGGAAAAGCAGGACCCAAATAATTTAAATAAATCCAATGGCTCACACCATTTTGAAAATACAACGTTAGCTTCCCTTTATCCTGCCATTCCCTCCATAACGTGTTTCCATCTATCCCCCCCATTTTGTAACCCAGTAAAGAAAACCCCGAGCCTTACGCTTTCTGCTCCAAAGTACAATCCCCAAGCCCAGACTTGTATCTCCAAGGCGTTACTTTTCAGTGGCTGACTGAAGGCTGCTGTCCCCCAGAGAAGCAGAGCTGTTCTAATCAGGGGTCATTTCGTAGAA
>NW_015240540.1:0-616 GCF_001447785.1 Gekko japonicus | reverse complement strand
CATACAAATCACAGGTGGGTGGATTGCATATGTGTAGACACATTTCCCACCACACCTCATCTCCCAGGAACAGCACTGAGGACAGATTTGGGGGCTGCAAAGTAACTCAGTGTAGCTTAGCTTCCAAAAACTGACAGATGTCCAACCAACAGTATTACTACCAACCTATATTGAAAGTTGCAATATTAACAGAAACCTCATAAAGCTTTGTTTGTTCTCTTCAGTTTGTGCTCAAAGAGACAAATCAGGATGTGACCTGTAACACAAAATTCAGTGCTACTTTTCACAAAACTGCTGTTGTGTATCATTTTGTTCCAGAACATTATCATGGGTGAGAAGCATCACACTTCAGCTGGGTGCTAAAAACAAATAGCTGAAACAGCAAGTACAACCTAATTGGAGCAGCTCATCCATTCTCTAATTCACAGGTTGTTGTTTTTTTCTATTTTGACTTTCATATTTGTCAGATTTTTCTTCTGAGTCTCTATTTTTGCAAATATTTTAACTAAGATAATATCTAATATAATATTTCTTCTTACCTATTTCATATTCTGAATAAAATAGCTGTGAGGAAAACCATCCTGTACTGATGGAGTGAGAAGAGGAGGAGGAGGAG
>NW_015240539.1:0-616 GCF_001447785.1 Gekko japonicus | reverse complement strand
GACTGCTGTCACACCTCGAAGGGTACATGGCATTTTGGCTCGTCGGATTTCCTCCGAGGCATAGAGAAGTGGGGGTCTCTGTATTGGAGCTTCTGACCGGGCTATTTACATAGTCAGCTTCAACTTTCCCAGGTGGTGTTCAGTTCACAGGTCTACATTTCATACCTTGTGTTGACGTCTCCCAACAGTAACTTCTGCATAAGTGATGCCACTTGGGTAAATGTTCGTCCGAGCACTGCACCCACCCTTTCTCCCCACCCCCATAAAAATAAAACACAACAGGGGCTGTGCATGCAACTCTGTTTATTTTTGTATTGGTCTGCGTGTAGATATTTGTGTGTATACACACGGACACACACTTGTTTGTTCTATCGAGTCAGTGCTCCAACTGAATGACATTTGGTACACAGGAGTGTCAAAATGTTGGTGCAGAGAGCTACTGATCTGTAAATATGGTACGTTCTGCTGAGTTCAGTGATTCGTACCCTGAGCCAGGTACCCTTAGGATTGCAGTCTTCATCCTATGTAGCAAAAGGTACTCATGAACATGTTTCTAAAAATGCACTCCTTTAAAGAATTGGGTTGTATCTTTGAAGGGTAATTCAAAAATAGAAGG
>NW_015240538.1:0-616 GCF_001447785.1 Gekko japonicus | reverse complement strand
TGAACCAGAGCATCTTACATTGCACCAAGCGCTAGACATATACCTGTTTTGGACTTCTCGGGCATAGGAGTCATATACCCATCTTCGTCAAGCTCGTTCCTCGGCCCCCGTTCTGGTACAAAAACGGTTGGGTCGGCGCTGTACCGCTGAGCGATGCTCTCCTCCTGCGCCAGGGCAGCCACCTGTTTCCGAAGGGTGCCGTTGCAGCACGTGTCGTCACAGATCTCGGCAGCACCTTGCGCAAGGGGGGGTTCGGACATGATGCTCGGGATAGCAGCCCGATATGGCAAAGGGATTCCTTGCTCTGTAGCCAAGCTACCGTCTCGGTAGATAAACTGGTTCTATAAGAAAGAGAAAAAAGGGGGTGAGAAAAGGGCAACATTATCATGGCCACTCTCTGCGTATGCGGGACGGAAGCGGTATATAACATTCGACTTTTTCTAATAGGGTACGTGTCTTGTAAAGCAGAGCCTCATTCCTAACAATGGAGTAACTGCTCCAGAACTGCCCTATATATCACAGGTCCTGTTTTGCTTCACTGGTTCTAACTGGGGCAGAGGCAAATTTTTCATCACAAGGTAAAATTCCAGGACAGAATTTCTGTTACATTCCCCAT
>NW_015240537.1:0-616 GCF_001447785.1 Gekko japonicus | reverse complement strand
GGGGAGTTGAGCATCCCTGGTCTAATCAGATACAATAGGGGTGAATAGTGTGAGAACCAGCATATGCAAAACACAGAGCCAGATGTAGAACATAGCAACTGGTGAGAAACAGAGAGACTTATAGTCTGCAAAGACACAGGAGCAACCTGGGGTTGAACTGCTCAGACTAATGGGGTGTAATAGAACTCAGGCAGGTAGCAGTACTAGATCTCCTGGATCATCTGACTCCCAGGATCAAGAGGATTCTGTTCTATGGTGCTTTATCCTGGTATTAAATGCCTGCAGTTCTCTCTTCCACTCCACAGGTCTGGTGGCACAAAGAGTAATGAATCCATGTCTGAGCCATAAAACACTCATTTGGAAATCTGGCCAAGGAGAAAAAGAAAGGGAAGGAAGACTCCCCAGGGGCCTCTTTTACTTTGAGATTCCGAAGGGAACTGGGTGTTCAATTTTTCTCTACAGAGTTCTCCTGCAGATAGCTATTTTCTTACTTAATTAGTAACCTATGGAAGATGTAATTCAGGATCTCCCTACCCCACTATTTTTATGAGGCTCTGAGTGAGGCTTAATCAAACATAACCTTAGATTGACATCAAAATGCAAATCTTGTGAAATA
>NW_015240536.1:0-616 GCF_001447785.1 Gekko japonicus | reverse complement strand
CAGAAACCACAGGCCCTGGGAGAGCTGCGCCAGGCTGGATGAAGGAGCGGACCCTCTTCTGACCCCATGCAGTGTTTGGCTCCTCTGTATAGTACTCTGTGGAGGTGAGTAAATGGTCTGCCCTAAGGCTAAAGAGATGCAGCAGCCTTCTTTAATGTGCAGATTAGCAAGGCAGGGAACAATTTAAACTCAATGACAGTGGGAGTCAGGCTCATAGCCATGGTGGGCAATTTGGGGTGGCACCCCACCATGGATGAGCCCTGCCCCACCACAGGAGGATCTCATACCCCCCATACCCCCCCACCCTGGTGTGTCTCACCCTGCAGCAACAGGGAAGCTGGGGAAGGAAAGGGAAGCCACCCTGCGGGAAAATCTAAGAAAATGTAGCAGGAAAATCTAAGACAGACCACCAGAGAATCAGGAAGGAGAGTCAACAGCTGTTTATTATGCGTGCAGGTACAGCCAAAGCACTCAGGGCACTTTTCAACAGAGCTGTACCCAGAATGCAGGTGGGACAGACACTTAAATAGAATTTCCACAAAGTACAAAAAAAATCATTTTTCTTGGTCATTTCTTAGCACAAAACATTGACCATGAGTGTAAGCATTTCAAAACT
>NW_015240535.1:0-616 GCF_001447785.1 Gekko japonicus | reverse complement strand
GTTTTTAAAACCTGAGCTGCTCCAGCAGCCTTCAGCTCTTAGCCTGCAGTTTGTAGCCTGGAACAGAGAGGGAAATCTGCTGGCAGAGAGATACAAATGTTTTATTTTTCCCTTCTCTTGTTTCTTTACACTACTTGTTTGTACTATATGCAGCTTTAGATCTCCCTTGGAAAGAAAAGCAGCTTGTAACTTCTTAAACAGCCAAACCAACAACAACCATGCATGGCCCTTGGACTGCTTAGGCCATAAGTAGGGATAGCAGCAGAAGGGCAAGTTGCTCTGTGATGGATGAAGGGCCCTTCCTGTAACAGCCTGCTCTACATTGAATGGTGGATTGGGTTGGGAGGGGAGGTGGCAAGAAGCACACAAAGCTGCCTTATACGAAGTCTGACCATTGGCCTATCAAGATTAGAATTGTCTAGGCTGACTGGCAGCAGCGTTCCATGGTCTTTGGAAAAGGTCTTTCACATTAACCTCTGTCTGATCCTTTAAAACTGGAGACACGAGGGGTGGAAGCTGAGTGCAAAGTATATGTCAGAATTCTGTGGCTGAATAGCTGAGGCAGAGACAGTTGAAACTTCATCCATCCAAGACTTAAGACTGGGCCTGTGGGGGG
>NW_015240534.1:0-616 GCF_001447785.1 Gekko japonicus | reverse complement strand
GTTGCATTCCTCCAAGGTATTGAACCGTCTGACTTTTGCATCTACGCTTTCTCATTTACGTCGCCTGAATTCCCCCATTGGTCGAGATGGGAAACTAGCCAAGCCCAGACAACTGCACAACACTTTATGGGGAATGGTCTGTCCTGCTGAGACTCCAGAGGTAAGGCACAAGTCAGGCTGTGTTTTTTGTTGATTAAAATAGGTATGTCTTGCCTTTCTTGTCATGGGGGAAAGGTGGTATCCCAGGGCAGCTTACAAAAACCAGGAAGCTCTGGCACCATAGAAGTTAGAAACACACATACCCATGTAAAAGTACTTACAGCTTGTAACAGAGATTATCTGTTCACAAAAGCCCTTTTAAATGGGGCAGCCTTGTGGCCAAAGCTTTCCCCGATGATGGCTACTAGCACTGGGTTTCAGGGTTTATTGCCTCTAGATATCGAGCTTCCTTTTCCTCACTATGGCTAGTAGCCACTGGTGGACTGCCTCTCCATGTATAGGTCTGTTACTGGCTATAAGCTGTGACTTCCTTGAACCTGGAAAGTCTGAAAACCACTGCAGTGAACAGTCTTGTCCTGACATAAATGGTTAAGAGAACATAAGAGAAGCCATGTTG
>NW_015240533.1:0-616 GCF_001447785.1 Gekko japonicus | reverse complement strand
GCCCCCGAAAGCCCACATCCTCCACCAGAAAGAGGCTGGCAGTCCAGGGCAATCATTCGTTCGAAGTACTGAGTGATCGCTTCGTAAGCCTTGGCCCTCATCCTCTTTCCAGGTGCTCCCCTCATTGGGGAGGACCCAATGAGCATGATCTCTTGAAGGGTGATTTGCCTGGGGGAACCCATGGGGGAGGCCAGAGACCACACTGTGGCGGCCTGCCCATCCTGGCCTCCCTCTCCTTCTCGACTTGGAGCCTGCGCCCAATTTCCAGCAGCAGGCTCAGGGGGTCCACCCTCCGGCAGAGTCAAATTGGGGTGCGACCTACGCAAGTGCCTCTGTAGAACACTAGTTGTTAAGTGATACGGATCTCTCCCCTAACGAACATGTACCCTGCACACCTGGCACTCTACCACACAGGGATTAATGGGTGGGATGTGGAAGTACTTTCACGCAGCAGACTGCAGCCGTGCCCCAAGCCCTTCAGCAGGGCGCTTTTCAGGCATAACCTTTTTCCAGACTTCAGACCCAGGACTGATGGGGGCATACCGACGGTTGCGGGACAGGCAGGTGATCACGGCCGGGAATCCCCAAGCACAGAACAGGATGACACGATTCGGCT
>NW_015240532.1:0-616 GCF_001447785.1 Gekko japonicus | reverse complement strand
GGGCCTTGCTAGATCTACACCAGAGAGTTCTGCTTAGGAAGGCCATGCTGGACAAATGGGGATCATGTCCTCTCTGGATCCCAAAGCTGACCTGATCTCCTGGCTAAAAGAAAAGGCTCCTCTGTCCAGGATCTCAAGGAAGGGGGGAGCCCGGCAGGTAATTCACTGCAGTGGCTTGAAAGGGATCGGCTCACCAGAGGTGTCAGCTTAAGGGCTCTTGCCCTGGGACTCTGCGCCTGCTGGTGACCCAGATATTGCAGACCGCAGGTGAGGAAACGTTCTTTTGTGGAGGAGGGGGGGGGGAGGAAGAGACCAGTCTTTTACCTAGAAACTGGGAGTAGCACTGAACAATAACTGAACTAAGACAACACCGTATGGACAATGTTAATTTTAGCACCTTGCTAATTTAGCCCTAGACAGCTTAATGGCTTCTCTGTGACTCCTAAGATGCTGAATGTGTGAGGGGGTGTGTGTGTTAATATTTAACAGTCCAGGGGTTATACTGGACCCAGCGGTGTTGCTAGAGAAGGAAGTTAATGAAGCTTCAAAAATTGCATTCTTGAAGGTTCACATAGCCTAGAAGACGGCCCCCTACCTTGACTTGGTTAACTTGGCC
>NW_015240531.1:0-616 GCF_001447785.1 Gekko japonicus | reverse complement strand
TTCAGAGTCTTAGTCCCTCTCTTCTTTGCAAGGAATTTTGATACAGACTTCGTTGTTTCCCTAAAGCAAGTGCAGCTCCTGCAAAGCCCGGATCATAAAGCGTCTGAGCCCGCTGCGGCTTTGTGCCTAAAAGAAAGAGCATGTTGACAGTAAATTACACTGCATCTCCCACTGGCCCGGTGGGGACGCTCTCCTGTTCTCATATCGCCTCCTCCCTCCTCCCTAAATGCTGTAATTGCACGTCTCACTTCCAGACCTGCCAGGGGTTCTTTAGGTGTTAATAACACACTCGGCTGGTTGTGTGTCTGCTTGGCTTGGCGGTGCTTTAAATTACACCTCATCATGCTGTTTAAAAAGTCACGCTGAACTGAATTCTGTCGCTTTGAGAAGGGGAAGGGGAGGGGAGATACCCTAGTGCATTGTGTATGCAATGTTCCATCCAACTCCTAACTCCAAATGTACACACACCTGTGGGTGCCTCAGGATGCTACGCAGGTAAGCAGACCTTATCCAAGGTACATTAAGCCAGTATATCAACATTTTCATAGGCATGCCTGCAACAGCGCGCGTGAAAAGCAACGTGTATGCAGCAACTTTAAACCAGAGGCATCTATAA
>NW_015240530.1:0-616 GCF_001447785.1 Gekko japonicus | reverse complement strand
ATATATATTCCCATTGACTTACAGATTTTTTAAATTAAAAAAATCCCTTTACCCTTATTAGCAGGATGCTAGCCTGATTAAGATATTTTGCCTTGCATTGTGTTGGATTTTTATGTGTGTTTTTTGGGTGGGGGGATGGACCCGATCTTGATTGTTTGAGGACGTAATACTTGTAACTCTCATTCCCCTCTTCTTCCGCCCCCATTCATACACAGAAAGCAGTTGCAAACATTCTTTGGAAATGGAGGATCCAAAGTGCTGTGTTTCAAGGATGAAATGGCAGAGCGTTTTGGAAAGGTGTTGCCATCTAGGCAGATAAGCAGGAAAACATCAGCGAGCCATATCGGCTCCTTAGCAACTCCTTTGGACATTAGATTTTTCTGTGTATCACCCTGACGTTTGTCAGGTGATGCATTTTTGGTGGCAAACAAAACCTTTACATCCGACTCCTTTAACCTGCAATATTCTCAAACTTTTTCCTGCTCCTTCACCCAGATCTTTTGTAAGCAAGTGTTTGCTCACCAAATAATGCAAACAAATAGCATAGTTACATTGAGGCTTCAGAATACCTTGGTCTTGGATTGAATTGAATACGTACATTTTTTTTAACAAACGG
>NW_015240529.1:0-616 GCF_001447785.1 Gekko japonicus | reverse complement strand
TCCCTATAAGTCTCCCCCCCTCTTCATTTATTTACTTCCAACAATGTGCTAGGTGCAGTACAAGAGATGTTACATACACATCCCACCTAGAGGACTTACAGTCTATTTATAAGCATAGAAATTGGGTCTGAATGTTTTCAGCAACAAGAGCAAGCGCTAAATCCTGTTAACGCTAATAGCTTACAGTGCAACACGCTTCTTGAACTGAACCTTCAAATAATGGACTCATGGACAAACACCAAAGAGAGGAGAAATGTGCCTAAAAGTGGGCTGTTGAAAATAAAATCTGCCAAGTAAGTGATGAGTACAGTCGGCAGGCCTGTTGGGATGTACTCTGTGTAGCCATTTTATAACAACTTCAATTGCATCATTTGTGCCACTGTTGCCATCACATTAATTTTCCTGGGATGCGCCTATGGACACTGCCAACAAATCTAAGGTATTCAAGTATTGTGACACAATGGTTAGTGCCGCAGGAAAAGCTTGGCAGTAAATAGCTCCTCCCTTGGTTTTGAGTCATAACATAAACCCTTTTAACACAACAGATCCATGGAGGCTGAGCATATACGCAGAGGGAAGGGATGGACACAGGGGTCATTTGGGGCCAGAGCACGCC
>NW_015240528.1:0-616 GCF_001447785.1 Gekko japonicus | reverse complement strand
CCCAACAACTAATCCCCAGCCAGACTGGAATGGTGACAGAGATATGCAACAATCCTTGCTCCCTTGACAGCTGTAAGGCCACAGTGCAAAAGATCAAGAATCTCCCAGCTGCCTGCACTGTGCTGGCATCTAAGAATGCTCCGCTGCAAAAACTCCCAATGCCCCAACACTACAAGGCGGGAATGGGGGTTGGTGGTTGGTTGGGGAGAAGAGACCCGCTTACTGTTCTAGAATCGCTACAGCGGAGGCACGTGAGGCATGCAATGATAAATGACACGTTTCCTGAGACTTCCATCGTGACCCCCTGCCAAACCCCATACAACTGAGTCCTGGGAAAGGAGAAAGTGTTACTGGGGAAGTGGGAAATGTAATAACAGGAGGAGGAGGGAACAGAGAGGCGGCAGAGCTTCAAAGGGGTGCCCAGGAGGCATCTCGACTGGCCGGGGAGAGCAACGCTGAGCTGCCAGGCCGAGCACCACATCAGGAGCACAAAGGAGAGGGGAGGGGAGGGGCCCGGCCAAGGAAGGAGCGAGGAGCTGTTCCTGACCTTATTGGGCTAAAGAATGCAAAAGGTCCAACTCTTGAGCAGCAGAGATTCCCTTTCATGGCCCTGCAA
>NW_015240527.1:0-616 GCF_001447785.1 Gekko japonicus | reverse complement strand
GTGTGTGTGTGTGTGTGTGTGTAACCAGACCATACCAAAGCTGGTCTGCATACACACAGCCTGGTTTTAAAAAACCCAAATCCTGCTGATCAGCAGTTCTGGAATGCCCGTCTCTCTTTCCCCACCAAACACCTGCCCAGCAGGTGCTCCGCCCTGGCTACAAGTGCACAGCTGCATGGGAGCATTAATTATTTTCACGTGTATATCAGAAGGACAAGCAAAGAGCAGGCACTCAGCTGGCTGCTCCCTTTCAACAGCGATTGTGGGGGCTAGAAATTCTCTCTGTCGTTCTGAATGGCATTCAGTTACCATTCAGAAATAACTCACGTCTTCCCTTCCGATTGTTTCTGCTTCTCTCCCAAAGCCTGTCCTTTCTCTTCTTTGCGCTGTGCATGTTCTTTGAGTCCCAGCTGGGAAGCCACTTCATCTGAGCTGTTCCTGTCCTGTGGTTTAGTCTAGTAGTTTTGCATGCTGTCAGCCATGTGGGCGCTAAATAAATGTTGAATGTTTATTATTAGAGTAGCTGCTGTTTCCTATCCTTCCCTTCCACCAAGGAGTTCAGGGTGGCTGACATCAGGGCAGGCATCAGCATACCCTCAGGGGCAGCGGGGCTTCT
>NW_015240526.1:0-616 GCF_001447785.1 Gekko japonicus | reverse complement strand
TTCACGACTGAACCAAGAACAATCCAAATCATTGGCTTTTACAGACTCATCACCTATTCCAGGAGTCTCCAACCTCGTTGAGATCATAGGAGCTTTGGGAATTGGAGATCCCTCAGAGACTGACACAAAAAAATGGCCACCACGGGGATGGGACCAATATTAACACCAACGTCAACAGCATTACTGACAGACAACATAACCCAGGCTACCATGGAAGCTGACTGCCTGTTTTGTTGGGTGCTATTTATGACCACCGCTATGTATGAATTATCTTAGCAATAGCTCTTTGTAATGTTTTATTACTTATACTGTTATGACTTTTACCTAAATTTGCTTCAGTTATGTTATATCCTATGTAAGCCGCCCTGAGCCTACCACAGTGGGAAGGGCGGGGGAGAAATCTCTCTTTATATATAATTGAGTAAGGGAGCGGAGAAAAAATGCGCACCGTCCGCCATTGGTCCACCAGCTGCCGCTCAAGGCTGCTGGCGTGCCATTGGCTGGGAGACGGGAGGCGGACGCTGCGAGCGGACACCGCTGTCAGGAACCAGGGAAGGGAGGCTGCGAGGCCAGGCAGTGGGGCTGGGCAGGTGGCCAGTCAGGTAGGTCCTCTAGG
>NW_015240525.1:0-616 GCF_001447785.1 Gekko japonicus | reverse complement strand
GGGGCTCAAGGTTACATGTCTGAGCCGAGAAAGAAAGCTACAAGCAGCAGCGAAGAGGCCAGAAGCGAAAGTATACATTCTTCTCACACCCTCCACCCTACGTGCCCATGGCAACCAAGCCCGAAAAAGCGAGCGAGGCTGACTGCTGCAAGCAACTTCCTTTTGCTGGCATAGAAATCCGTGTGCACTGCATGATCGAGCTGCGCGATCGTTCAGGTGCCCTGATGAACTGGACCAAAGATGTGTGGGAAACGGTACGTACCACAGGTCATCGCGCCCACGACGAAGCCCTGGGCCCCCACACGCATGTGTATCAGATGGACCGACATTTTGGTGTCCCCTCTGTGTTTCAGCCTGTAGAGCCCGTACGCCACCACGCCTAAGAAACCTGCAATGCCTAGAAAAGCAGAGAGAGGCCGCGTCAGTCGGGGACTGGGCAATGAACTTCATGCTCCTTCACCAGAGAAGCGGCGAATACTCTTTACAACTCTACGCCCTTCGAGGCAGCTGTAAAAGCAGAGGCCAGGATCCAAGGAGTCGCTTAAGTTCACATCGGGGGCTTCCTCAGACCCATGCTTTTAATTCTTTCACCCTTTGAAGAGCCGCTCCCCCCCCC
>NW_015240524.1:0-616 GCF_001447785.1 Gekko japonicus | reverse complement strand
TTCATCGCTGCATGCAATCTTTAAGAGTCTGGACCCTTCTGTTTTCCAGATGCCAACTTCAAGTTAAACGATGGAAAATTCAGGAAGCATACCAGAATGTTTATCCTTTCAAGAAATCCCAGGAAGAAGGAATATACCCCAACATAGCAGTAAGCATTCCAGTAAACATTGTAGCGTAAAATTAATTTGTCCTTTAACTTTTAACTAAAATGTTGAAATAATCAGACATAATCGGAACACAGGTGTCAAACTGGCTCTTAGTGGCTTACATCTAAAGCATTTGATAGCCCTAGTTCAAAAAATCTAACGGGTGCTCAATAGCATCATTCTATTAATTGTAGACTAAGGTCCTGTTTAACGTTGTGCAGTATTTCATGCCAGGCTGTTTTCTGAATTTGAAAATTCAGTTCCATATGCACGTTCTACTGCAGTTCTTCGATTACAAGTTCTTGACCAAGTGCCTGCCCTTCTCTGTTTTTGCTCTTAAGATGTTTCCTAAAGGACTTTGAAAGATGATGGTTCAGATCACAGCTTTATGGTGGGCAAGGCACTAATTCCATATCCCATAAGCAAGAGAGAGGATAAACGCCCTGACCCGGATAGCCCAGGCTAACCT
>NW_015240523.1:0-616 GCF_001447785.1 Gekko japonicus | reverse complement strand
GCACCTTGTCAGCTGCTTGTGTGCTTTTGGTCCCTCTGTAAGGATTGCACTGTTAGAGTTCTTAACATTTTATGGACACATTTGTATTTTCCTCAGAGTTAGACAGAATGCATAGCTTGTTCCTTAGATTTCTGTTGAAAATAATGTCATTTGAGGGCCTAACTGCATGTGTGTTCTGTGAGTTCTGCGAATGGAGCACCCAGCATATTTTTTAAACTCACTTAGCAGTCATGTGGGGGCCTCTTTCATGTCAGGACTATGACAGGGATTTTTAAGCCTTCTGCTATGTCATTTTCCTGATCAAAAACCCAGTGGGGGTATGCTGTTTTTCTTGTTGTGAAAAGGTTTATATACCGGTATCAAGTGAATGTGCAATTTCACAGTGGGATAGATATTTCTCCCCGGTACTATTTTTGACCAGTAAAACAGTGTCGTGGAAGTCTTAAAAGCACCTTCCCCTAATGCCACATTTCTGATCCAAATTGTTACCCTGCAGGGCTGCTAAATTAGTAAAGGTGTGTGCTCTGACCACACAACTCACAGTGTATCATGTTTTTAGACCCTAAGCTAAACATTGTGAGAGACTTGAAGTTGTAACTTTAAAATACAAAGCTAA
>NW_015240522.1:0-616 GCF_001447785.1 Gekko japonicus | reverse complement strand
AGAACCACAGGCCCCAATTCCCATCATCCTGTTTCTCTCAGGTCTTTCACAGGTCGGTTCTTTACCAGAGCGTAAAGCGGCATCACGGGAATACTATGATGCGCCCCCCCACCATGCAATGCCGGGTAACATGCTTATGTGCTGAAGCCAACAGAGGCCCTCCACGGCCAAACCGCAGGCCTCACCCGGCATCGCCACCCAAACATTCCCTGCTCTTCCCTTGCCTTCAGATGGCCGACACAAATCTTTCCACATTGCTGGAGTAAGTCGCATGCCGCAGGTAGGCCCCGGGGTTGCCAAGCTGCCCGCCAGCGTTGTACCCGTGAGTCAGGGAGCTGTAGGAGCTGGGAGACATCCTACCGTAGAAGTCCATGGGGTCATTCCCAAGCGGGCGGGCCGAGGTGCCAAAGAGGTGGCTGCCGCTGCTCTGAGGGTAGGCGCCTTGGCTCACCTGGAGCTGTTGGGCAGTGGGGAGCGGGTAGGAGTAAGGCACGGCGCTGTGGGGCCTCGGGAGGCCAGGCCCTGCAGGGCAGCCTTGGCTAGAGTAGGCCGCAGGGCCGGGGAAGGAGCAGGTACTGCCAGGGGAAGGGGTGACGTCCGGGTTCTGCTGCTGCTG
>NW_015240521.1:0-616 GCF_001447785.1 Gekko japonicus | reverse complement strand
GAAAAAAAGAAAAATATCAACCAAAAAAACCCCCTTCTGACCGGTTAAGCAGTATAGGCCCTATACTTAACACCCAGGGTCTATACTGAAAATCTTGGCTGCAGTGGGAGAAAGATGACTGTGTTTTTTTAAGGCAGCAACAAAAATAGTCTGAAGGATTTGTGATGGGGTCAGTGGCCCCCAAGTCCCCTAAAGTGTTAATTGCTGCCCTGCTCACCACAGCTTCAACAACACAATTAAACCGTCGGCCCCTGAGGGGGGGGCAGAAGCTTGACAAACAAGGGGTGAAATGAGGTGGGCGGTGGAGAGGAGGGAAGCCATGAGGCAGCCCATCACGCCTCTCCTGGGGAGGGCAGAGGCCACCTGAGGAAAGCCTGACTCAATCAACGCTGGCTTGTAGAAGGCTGCTGATTGAAGGGCCTGAGGGAAAGTTCTGGAATTCACTGGAAACTTGCTCTGGCTTCACCTGTTTTAGCAAGGCAGGCTTTCATTTTTAAACGGACAAAACTCTTTGGACCTTCATCATGTTTAAATTGACCAACTTCCTGGACTGTCCTCCAGCTAAGGCGAAACAGACCAAACTCCAAGGATCTTCATGGACCTTCATTTTTAAATG
>NW_015240520.1:0-616 GCF_001447785.1 Gekko japonicus | reverse complement strand
GAACTCTTACGTCCTCTTATGCTGGTGTGCTTTTCTGCACCTCATAAATGAAAATTAAGTGTAGAGCAATTGATCAAAATCCATTCAACACAAAGTGCTGTACAACCTCCATTGGTTTTAATGCAGAGTCTCACAGTAAAATGGGCTGTTGTGGCTTTTTTTGCTCTGTGTATGCACTGTGTTTTTGTTGGGATAAAGCTAAACATTTTTAGCCACCTACGGGCTACGGGTGCTATTGGGAAAACTGCATCACTGCAATTGTCTTTTTCCTTTAAAAATAACCATCCGCAAAATCCCAACATAGATTTTAGTATCAATAATCTTTAAAAATTGAAGGACCCAAAAAGAGAGTGAGAATCCCCAGAGGCTTCCAGAGATTAATGATTTACATCAGTGGAACAATGGAAGGTTTGACCTTTCCAGATGAGATGATTATCTCAGCACCTGATTACTGGTTCTTGTCTTCCAGATACACAAGTGGTTTGATAGAATTGTAGTGCAGTTCTAAAACAATGTGAACAGAAGTGTCTCCTTTTGGTGTGGGTCTTACAAAATGCCACATTGCAAATGAAGAAATCCAGTCTTCAGATAATATGAGGAAGAAGAAGAGGAGGAG
>NW_015240519.1:0-616 GCF_001447785.1 Gekko japonicus | reverse complement strand
GCCCTTTTCTGGTTTCCCATGGTATCTCACTTTGTAAGTCAAAGCCACTGGACACCTAAATAAGTAGCCATGAATGGCTTGGGTCTTAGAGCCTAACCACACAATACTTTTTTCCTGGGTATGACCCCAGGTCAGGCTGGCAACTGTGTTCTGGGAATCCACAGGCATATGTGGGCTTGATCTGGATTGGGACCTAGCAAGCCTTCTCCACTGAAATTTTCCCAACCTGACACGGTCCCAGTTATACTAATGTATCATGTGGTTAGGCCCGTAAAGGACTTCATTTAGTTTAGCTTTTATTGAGATGAGCTGGAGGTGATCAGGAGGGCAGAATATTGTAACCATTTGTTATTTAGTTTCTGTGATTTCTTTCCCCCATCTATGTGCTGTCTTTCTCTTTATTTCATGCATTACCTTTTGTTTGGATGTTTCTTGTATTTATCTAGTGATTTCATTCATCTGTGCTTCTTTGTTGCTTTGTCTGAAAGGCATTAGAAGTTTGCTAATTTCCTCCCGCACTGTTCATGCATTATTTGTTTTATGTATCATAGATTATCTTTTATTTGCTCGGAGTACGTGTTCCTTTGGTACTATCCCTGATGAGCTTGTTTTCTTT
>NW_015240518.1:0-616 GCF_001447785.1 Gekko japonicus | reverse complement strand
TCTACAAAAAAAGCCCTGATTATACCCTTGTACTGGAACATAACATAATACACACTTTTTAGGGAAAGTGGGCCAGGGTTTAATAAAACACAATATATGTTCCAGATGCTCATTCAAACAGGCTGAATTACACAGTAGGAGTGAATTTATGCACTGCCATCTGTGCAGAGGCAAACTCCAGTCGTGTTTGTGTGTCCTGGCTCCCACTCCCTGGGACCAATGTCAATGCTGACAGAGAAGTTTCAGTACAATCCACCTAGCACTTGAGCCAAGGGATCTGAAAACTAGTATGGTAAGCTTATACCAGACAGGGTTCAAACTCCCATTCAGCAAAGAAGCTTCAAGTGGGTGCCCGTGGAGTAGACACTAACTTACCTCATGCTGCTGTTCTGAGAGAACAAAATTACCTTCTTGGGCTGCTTGGAGAGAAGTGTAGTACAATGTACTTTGTCACAATAGGTTGCCTGTCCCTGCTGTAGACAAGTGCCAAAAACAATTACAACAAAAGCCAATTAAGATGTTTGGTGTGCTTGGCAAACGAAGGAGATGGGGGAGAAGAGGACTGTATTTGAGCAGCAGCACTGGGAGCAAACCCAACACCATCAGGGCTGCTAGT
>NW_015240517.1:0-616 GCF_001447785.1 Gekko japonicus | reverse complement strand
GTTTTAAGTTGAACTGTGTCTCTTTCTGAAAGAAATTCAATTTCTCTTTAGGGGGAAAAAAATTGTGTTAGCTTCCGTAGACGGCCTCGGGTGACTGAAATGTCTGAGGAAGAAGACGAATCCTTAAATATCAAGAGGTTGTGGGAGAGGGCCAGAGTGAAGCACAGCACTCCTGCAGAGGTGTCAACGCTCCCCCAGAATGCACTGGGCCTATCTCCTTTGCCACAGAAGCCACCTAGAAGTGCCCGAGAAGGGCCCACGCCGTCCAGGGTGCAAAGTTCAACGCGTCTGCTCTGGAGACCCCTTTCAGTGGTATCCGATCCCAGCCAAGGGCTCAGCTCTGGCTCCCGGTTCAGCTTCCCCCCAAGGCGGCTTTCGACTATAACAGACTTCGAGGAATCCCCTGAAACTCTGCGCCAAACCGTCACCCTCCCCGAGACGCCAGGTGGGAAAACAAGAGATTCGGGGAAGTCTCCGAGAAGAAGTCAGAAGGTGGTGATGATGGCACAGGAGGCCCAGCGTCCGGAAAGGCCAGCCTCCAGAGCATCGGGCAAAACGGAAAGGAATCTTCAGAAGCAGCTGGTGGTAAATGTTGCCTAGCAATCTGTATCCCTTT
>NW_015240516.1:0-616 GCF_001447785.1 Gekko japonicus | reverse complement strand
GACAATACTGACTTTAATGTACATGGCAGATGCATGTGTGGCAGCAACTCAGGAGCTGAAAGGCATGAGGGATGCCTGCCATCACCTCCTAGACTTGCTCCATCTAGGTCCAAGCCAAACACCTGGCAGCTCTACCAGTGCTGCTGAGGCTAGCTTGCTGCCAGCCAGCTGTGACATAGATGAATTCTATAGTAGGATTGCAAGCTGCCCATCCCTGCCCCTACCCTCCATTGCCTGCCCTCACTCCAGAGACTGGCAGGGAGAAAATGGAGGAGCTGGCATGGAATCCCATGATGCCACAACATCATTTCCGGCTACATAACCAAATGTGATGTCACCATGGCACAGCATGCTCTAGAATTCCCCCCCCCCAATGCTGTGGCTTTTACTATAGAGTTTCAAGGAAATCCTGGAGCATCCTGTGATGTGATGTCATTTCCCATTAAACAGCTGAAAATGAAGTCACAGCAGTGTGGAATGCCATTTTGGTGAGTCTCTCTGTCTCCCCTAGTCTACAGGTAGGATTTGTGGCTCAGAGCTAGAAGATCCGCTTTGGATGGAGAAGTTCAACCCAAGCATCTACAGCTAAAAAAAAAAAAAAAAGATTAAGAGATGT
>NW_015240515.1:0-616 GCF_001447785.1 Gekko japonicus | reverse complement strand
ACGTGTTTTGTGCTAATTGAGGATCATTTTTCACATGGCCTTTTATATACTAGATTGCACAGTGATGTCAGAAAACCCAGTGGAGACAGGTATACAACATAATCTGTGAAAATCAAACAATGTCTTTTTATCCAGATGCATTATCTTCATCCAGAGCTGGAAGTGTATCCAAGCATGCATGTGGTTCCCCAGAATGGAATGTACAAGTTTAATTTATTTTGTGTTTCTTTATTTAGAAAATTGATATGCCGCCTTTCCAGAGACCTGCTCAAGTGGTTAATTAGCCCTGTTTCTTTTCTGAAATTACTGCAGTGGCCTTGATTGCATGCCCTCCAGCATTTCACAGAAGAGGAACACCTGTGCATTTGTAATACTTAAACACATGCTAAGCATCATGCTGAGACCCTCCCCATTACTTACTGCAGAAAGATCATCCTCACTTGCTGTATATTGCAGTCATTTAATCTGATGCAGCTTGTCTGCACTAGTTTCTGAGCTAGGCTGCATTAGTCCTCTCTGACCATAACCATTACCTAGGACTATGCAGTGGAATGTTTAATCTCACAGTATGTCTGGCTGTCTTTATTACAGAATAGGAATAAGGCCCATTGTGGAA
>NW_015240514.1:0-616 GCF_001447785.1 Gekko japonicus | reverse complement strand
CCTCACCTTTTGGCTGAGCTGCCATAAAACAGGCCAGAACCTAAACTGCACACACTCATGCAGTCTACTCATCCAACTGGAGGGAAAGTGCAAAGTCACAGTGAAGGAAATTAGAAATCTCCTAGCAGCTCTGGGAACCACTCCAATGAAGGTCTGCAGAAAAATATAGCACCGTGGAAAGGTACAGTATGTACATCATTTCCCAGCCTATGGGTCACAACCCAAAAGCGGGTCACAAACCTTTGCAAGTGGATCACAGACCACCCTCCTGCACTGCCTACTCCTGTCTGCATCTTTAAGACAGTCATCACTTTCTCATGCTCACCATGGCTCTGAAACAAAGTTGGATTCCAGGGACAGAGAAGGAAGAAAAAGCTGAAGGGAGGTGGGGAGCAGGGCTACATTTTGAACAGAAGAGGAAGGTGCACCACCTGCAGCATTCTGCTCTTCTCACAGCCTCCAAGATGGTGGTTGTGAATGGTGACCAGCTGCTGCCTGAGCAGGACCATAACTCCTTTTGCTACCTTCCCATGCTGAGTCCCATGACTCACAAGATCCCCTTCAATTGGCTGGCCATCTAGCTGGGGTGACCCTTTTTCTTTTCCACTGAGCCCTC
>NW_015240513.1:0-616 GCF_001447785.1 Gekko japonicus | reverse complement strand
ATACGCATTTGTTTACCTTTTGTTGAATTAAAAAATGTTCTAACTTGGAAATATTCATACCATGGAATAGGTATCCCTCGTGCTCCTTCAATCTGTATTTTTTGTTTCATAAAACCTTTGCTAGTGATATCTATGAGTCTCGTCTTATTTAATTGTCTCCAAGCTAAATAAGATTTGGCCTCCCGAGCTGGCTTAAACCAAGTTTGTCCAGTAAAGTTAGATAATGGCGATAAATGTGGGGTCAAAAACGAGTTATATTTGCTCCAAACCTTAAACGTAGCCTTCAAAAAGAGATTATCAAGATTCTTATAGGAGCTAAAAGATCTATAGTTCCATAATGATTCTCTAAAAGAATTGGTAGGCAAAAGCGAGGATTCCATATTTTTCCAATCAGCAACACACGAGTTTCTGTAATGTTTCACCATGTTAGATAAAATTATTGAATCATGATATAGCTGGATATCAGGTACCGCCAAACCTCCTGCTTTGGCAGGTTTTGTGATGGTTGAAAAGTTGATCCTGGGTTTCCTAAAGTTCCAAATAAAATTATTTATATCCTTTTGCCATTTCTTTAATAAAGTAGTTGGGACTAAAATCGGAATTGCTCTTAAAAAAA
>NW_015240512.1:0-617 GCF_001447785.1 Gekko japonicus | reverse complement strand
ACAAGGCAGTGATCCATGAGGGGGGAGGTCACTGGAGGGGAGGCCAGTAGTAGGGGGGTGCCCGCTGCCTCCACTAAGAGCCTGGCGGAAAAGCCCTGTCTTGCAGGCCCTATGGAATTGTAAAAGGTCCCACAGGGCCCTGATTTCTAATGGGAGCTCATTCCATCAGGTAGGTGCCAGGGCCCCCAAAAAGCCTTGCCCCTCTCTGAGGCAAGTCGGCTATTCCTGGGGCTGGGAACCACCAGGAGGTGTTGATTAATAGATTGTAAATTCCTGCAAGGCTCATATGGGGATGATAATGCCCTTAGCTGCCCCACCTCAAGGTATGCTGATTCTGGCCCTGGGCCCAGCAGTGCTACATATGGGGATGACAATGCCCTTAGCGTATAGGGATGATGATGTCCTTAGCTTACAAGGTTATTCTCAGACAATGTACATGAAGTGTTCAGAATGCTCAAGCGAGGCAGCATGCAAATTCCGAGTCTTACGTTTTTGTAAAACCTCAGAGGAAGTCAGAATTGCTGTAGGTGCAGCTACAACTGTTACAAGGTACCTACCAAATGTGAGGATAAAGGTGACTCAGCTCCTACCAGTGTGTGACTGCAATAAAGAAGGCC
>NW_015240511.1:0-616 GCF_001447785.1 Gekko japonicus | reverse complement strand
CCTGTCCAAGAGAATCCCCCCTTCTTTCTGAATTCCCCCTTCTTTCTGATTTCCCTAGACAGAGGGAAATATCCCTCCATCTGTGGATACTGTGGCTAGGAAACTGGAATCAGCTAATAGGACTCTTTCATTCCAGCTTCCATATATTTCATAATTTGTTTGACTTAATACATAATGTGTATATTTGGCTCTTTCAAAACACCACGCGGCTTAATCAAAAAGTTGGTCTTTGCCCAAAGTATTGTCCCTCATACAACTCAATGTGAAAGAACCTTTGTAAATTATGTTTCATGTGATTTGGACAGGACATTTATCCCCCTGGTTTTTCCTCTGCTGGGAAGAAGAGTGATGAATTAAACCGAATATCTGCATGCCTTTAACTTGGCTTTTTAAAAAATGCATTCCTGAAACAGTTCATCATCCCCAATATGAAGGAAAGATGGAAGAAGCTGGTAGACTTAAGAACATAACTGATTTGCAGCGACTTCTCTGAAATGGAAGTAGCTGTCTCTCTGTCTTGGTATAAATTTGCTGTGGGAGAACAGCACTTAAAATACAGCTCTTTAGAATTCCGAAACGCACTGACTTTCAGATGGTCCTTGCCACCAGATACGCT
>NW_015240510.1:0-616 GCF_001447785.1 Gekko japonicus | reverse complement strand
TTCCACAACGGGCCTTTTTCTTAGTAGTAAATAAATGTGAATGACATCTCTCATTGACACACTCCATTAACATTTAACATATAGTGATGCTGGTTTCTTTTCTAGTTAATTTTGAGATACTGCAAACATTTATTTGAAATAAATTTTTAATATTACAAGCCAAATTTATCTCTATTGTGCCTCTATGAAGGTTAATGAAGTATGCATATAGCCCATTATCTTTAATGTAGACGCTGTGTAACTGAAAACAATTGCCTGTCATTATTATTACTTTCCTAGGCTGTATGGGCATGAAAGGGAAGCAAACACATATTTATTTGAAATAAGTTAATATGGTTAGCTTTGCTTTCTTTGTATCAATGGGATTATTTATTTTTTAAAAACAATCTGATTCTAAAAGCAGGTGGTCATCTCCCAAGTCAGTACTTGTCAAGCTTTGTACCCTCAGGGAGCCTTTTCTGCACTGATTTACTGCTGTGGAACCTCAATATATTTGACACAGAATGCCAGTTTGTTCCATATGATGATGACGTGTATTTTCGGATATCACTAAGTCAGGGGTTCTCAGTGTGGTGCCTGTGGATGCTGTGCCCACCAGCACCTTTTCTGGCACCCA
>NW_015240509.1:0-616 GCF_001447785.1 Gekko japonicus | reverse complement strand
ATCTCTTCTTCTCTTCTTCTTCTTTCCCCTGGTACTGCAAAGGTTAGCTTCTTCGGCTGTCCTTATTGGCTCTACAGATTCAACCATTCTGATCCTAAAGCTGTATTAATGAATACGCAGGAAAGTTCCTGCCACAATAAATGAGTCTTCAAGCTGTCCCAAGACCCCTTTCCGGGGTCTACTTGAGCAGGAAACGGCACAGGTACCCAAAACACTGATGGTTCTCTCTCTACGGGGAAGAGCAAACGACACGGCGCCATCCGGACACAATCCCGCACGGCCAGGACTCACCCCTTAAAGGACTCACCTTTGCCCATCACCCGCGTGAACTGCCCTGCAATGTCTCCCTCGGCGATCGGCGCCGCCCCCGACTCCCCGTCACAAGGAGAGCCCGTCTGGGGCGGGAAGGTGTCCGCGGTGGACTCCTTGTCCTCGGCTCCGTTGCTGGTCTTGGGGCCCCCGCGGGGCTCTGCGGTCAGCGGCTGGCCCTCCTTGGAGGTTGCCGTACTCTGCAAGGCGTGGAAAGCCTTGATGGGCGTGATGACGATTTGCTGCAGCTCTTGGAGGGCGTTCCACAAGTTGCCACCTTCTAGGATGTCCTGCAGGAGAGGGGAGC
>NW_015240508.1:0-616 GCF_001447785.1 Gekko japonicus | reverse complement strand
CACTGTGTTCCTTCACTCTTGATGGCCAAGGCCTCGCCTCTCTTGGCCGGGGTCCCCTAACCTGACCCCCGGAGGGCTTTCTCCTGTGTGTATGTTTGTGCTCATCTGTTTCTAGTATTGACACCGATTCTCCTTTCAACAAAAGGGTGGGTTCCCATGAACTCCCGTGCTTTATTAGCAGCTGGTTCTTATTAGAGATTAACCCATAAAAAAGGAGTAATACAGTCGGCAGTGTGTTCTTCCCTGTAACACATTGCCATGTGTTTTAATTTACCAATCAACCAATAAAGCCCTGTCCCCCCCCCACACCGATGAACCACATTCCATACCTCACATATTTTGCTTATTTTGATAAATGTTTCCCCCCCTTCCATTTCTTCTTCAAGCAGGAGGAAGAAGTTGGCACCCTCTGTCTGCTCGCGAAAAGCTCTGGAAAATGCGTCAAACAGTAACGCTCTCTCTTTTGCCACTCGTCGCTCAACTGCTTCTTTGTTAACCGACTTCTGACATTGTTTTGCAGATCTTTCTCCCGTGTCCCTTATTGAAAAAGTTGGCAAAAAATTAATTAATCCAAAGGGTCTGTGTGTCTGTGTGTGTTTCTTGCTTCCCTTAATAT
>NW_015240507.1:0-616 GCF_001447785.1 Gekko japonicus | reverse complement strand
TCTTCTTCTTGTGGAGGTGGCTTGTTGTTTGTATTGGTCTAACTGCCTTGCCTCTTTTTACTGCAGATAATGTTTATAGAGAAATGGGGAGCTGAACCCTGTGACCTTTGTACAGTTGTTAACATGGCAAGAAGTGAAACCCTGGGCATAAGCTCCTTGGACAGCTTACTGCTTTTCTATAATGTAAATAAAACCCAGTTCAATGACCATCAAACTCAGCCAAGGAATCTGCAAGCTGGAACACCCCTTGGTTTAATGGCATATCTTTACTCCAGGTACAGCTTGTTGTACGGTGCCTTCTTTCAAAAGAGATAATATGCTTTACTGAACTGTCTTGTAGAAATAGTCATCCTACTTCCAATGCCATTTCAGGGATTCTGTGCTGTCTGGAGAAACTCATGGCATTTCAAATACCACATGCAAGGGAATCTTTCCACAGCATTTCGATTGCATGACCTTTTCCCAAAAAACGGTTATATGAAGGAAGATGAAGTCCCAGACAGGAGGAGGGAATCCCATATCAGTAGTAGCACATCCTCCATCAATAGCATAATCCTAGATTAATATTGGCAATTTATATTGAGAGTTGTGATGGACAAATTACACTACGCTTCCT
>NW_015240506.1:0-616 GCF_001447785.1 Gekko japonicus | reverse complement strand
TCTGCAGTTGCACAAAGGGTTCATCATCACAGGGGTCAGCCAACTGGAATTTGACACCAGACACTGAGCCACTTGTCCTCTTTCATCTGTTACTGCAGGGTGAAGTGCCATTGCCAGTGTGTAAATGACGATACCATTTCATTGCCTTATTTCCTTTCCCTGCCAACCATTAACAGCTGCTTGATCTTCACACGGTGAAAAGGTCACCTGTTATCTGAAGAAGTGAGCAGTGACTTTTGTTAGTCTTTAAGGTGCTGCTGGACTCTTACTTTTTTTTTTTACTGTTAAACACCATATAACAAGTCTACTACAGCTATAGAAGCTAGTTGTAAAGCTGGCGTCACAGTGATGTTATAGTCAAAGTTACTGCATATTCCATGAACATAGTCATGCACAAGCGTGTATAGTTGGATCACAGCCAGGCTGTTCCCAAGTTATATGCTTTAGCTCTCAAACAAATATTTGGACAAGGATGAACTGAAACTGGTAGCCATGAGACTCCCCTATTCATACGTGTTTTACATTAAGGGGTGAATGCTCAGTACCAAATAGCTGGTAAGTAAAGATCGTATAGAGTAATTTGTGCCTGTGTTCCATCATGCTTTTCTACCCTCCA
>NW_015240505.1:0-616 GCF_001447785.1 Gekko japonicus | reverse complement strand
AAAACCAAAAAACAGACTTGTAGTAATATTCTTGGGTAGAGAGAATGGAAGTCCAAGACTCAGTCACAGCAGGGCATTTAGGAGCCTTTTTGTGTAGTTCCCCTTTTACATTTAAAGGAGATAAAGCACCAAAGCAAAAAACAGACTCCTTAAGAACTGTCTTCCTTCGCTAATTGGTTTAAGGTATGGTAGGATCAGCCAGGATATTAAAAGCAGAGCACAGAAGTGTCTCAGACATCACAACCTTTTCTTCCAAGTGTGGCACTCTTTGCTGGCCGGCTGCTGCTAGCACTATTGAAAGCACCAAAAAGAGAGGTTGCTAAGCAGGGCATTCTGAGTGACAACCACAGGTTGCTTGACCTTTGTAGAGGGGGCAAACTATTTCCTCAAATACTAGGCATTTATATCTTGGTGTTCCCTTTTGATTTCTAATGCTGGCAGGTTGCTGACAGCTGCAGAATTTCAGACTGGCTCCCCCTCTCAGTGCTCAGCAAATGGTATCACTTTAATTGCAAGTGTCTATTCTAAAGCAGTCCTAGAAAGCTAAAATTCCAGTGGTTGTACACTAAGAAGCGTACAAGACAATGAAGGAATCTGGAAATCAGCAACAACAGGC
>NW_015240504.1:0-616 GCF_001447785.1 Gekko japonicus | reverse complement strand
ATTCAGATATTATACTACTAACCCAGGGTTTGAGTAAGCCGTAGTTTATCATGATGTTTAAATGCAACACTCAGATTCAGGCAGATCTCCCTCTTCACAGCGCGTGAACCCTGCTCTTGCCACCTCCCTTTCTACCTGGGCGTAGAAGGCTGGGCTTCTTGTTTCTTTACTAGTATTTTGAGCAGGCCTGTTTAGCCTTAGTGATGTACACCTGCCTCTTCCCTCCTCCAAGGCCAACCCACCCTGCTTGCTGTCCACTGTCCAATACATCAGTAGTTTCTACGCCAGCTGTTTAACTGGAGAAGAATCGTATTGGTGGATGCAGTTCACGGCGGCCGTGGAGTTCATAAAAACGATTGACGAGTGCAAGTGATCCAAGCCAGCATCCAAGCTGAATGGAGCTGCCCGCTGAGAAGGACCTCTAAGAATGTATGTCACCTGTGCCCCCCCGCCCCTTCCTGGCTACAGGTGTGGGGAAAAAGAGACTTCTGAGTGTAAATTTCTGTACAGGCATTTTAAAACAAACCTTTACTAATCATACGAATTTCAATAGGGAGGTTCGGGGTAATGGTTTGGTGGTGTTCTATTTTCTCTCCCCCCTCTCACTCCCCCCCCC
>NW_015240503.1:0-616 GCF_001447785.1 Gekko japonicus | reverse complement strand
CCCCACGGGGTCGCCGTAAATCAGCTGCGACTCGACCAAAAAAACTCAGTCCATCAGATTCAAATAACCGTGGCGGTCCATTAGCTCTTACACCCAGGCCAGAAGGCAGGAAGGATGTCACCAGCTGGAGTAAGGAGGCAGAAACACCCCCCCTCCCCTTCTAGCCTGGACATCTGGCTGATGGATCTTCATTCTCATTTTCTTCCTGCCCAAGTGAGCTTGGACTCGCATGAAGACAAGTTTCAGAGGGCCGGTGTGTGTCGTCGGTCTCCAGCGTAGACAATACCAACCTTGATGGGCTTCACGTGTTCGAGACACGATCCGAGGCTGGGGAAATCTTAGAAACCGACAAGGTTTTCAGGGTATCAGAATTTGCGTCAGAAGCTCCCCTCGTCTCTCGAAATCTTATAGCCCGGAAATCTTGTCGCTCTCTAAGGCGCTTCTGGCCTTGAGTCTTAGACTCAGAAAAGCTCACACCCTGGAGGTTTTTTAAAGGTCTTTTAAGGTACCTACTAGACTCGGATTTTGCTCTACGACTGCAGGTTAACGTGGCTGCCCGCCTGAAGCTGTGTTCCAAAAATGCCGCCGAGAGCAGCGAGGCAGAACGTTCATTTCC
>NW_015240502.1:0-616 GCF_001447785.1 Gekko japonicus | reverse complement strand
TAATGGACTTGGAAAGTCTCAGGACTCTCATAAGGTGCTGTGACAATAGGCAAGGGGATAAACAGCCTCCTACTATTTTGGGGGATCAGGGTCATTTAAATAATTTTTTGCCACACCTCTTCTCCTCAGTTAAAATATATGGTAATGTGAGTAAAACAGATGATTTGCTGTTGTGAGGTAAGTTTTGTTGTGTGAAAGTAAGACACTAAAATCCATGAAACAAGTATTAAAAAAACAAAAAACAAATATGGTTTATTTGTGTTGCACAAGTTTAAAAAGTACTTCAGCAGGCACAGGCTTTCCAAATTCAGTCAAAGAGTAGCCCAGCTGTGTATTGCCAAGAGGCAATGGTTTGTTTCCTCTAAGGAATACGGAGCCAATGAACATACAAATGGTGAAGAAAAATAGATTTTATCAACTAGCTTAAGTAGGCTACAGAAGAAAATCTCATCTACAGAAGCATCAACACAATAAAATATTATGCTTCCCTCCCTTTAGCTGCAAGGAACCCCTGGAGAATGACAGACCCCCTGTTCTGCCTTTTCAATCTGAGCTGAGGCTCGAATCTTTGGGCTACTCTGGAGAAGGAAGAGGAGGAGAGTGGGTTTTTATACCC
>NW_015240501.1:0-617 GCF_001447785.1 Gekko japonicus | reverse complement strand
TCAGCCATTTCCCTATCGTCCTTCAGTACGATAAAGGCGGGCATTTTAGAACGTTGGTCCCCACTACTGCTTTATTATAAGGGAGAGATGGGGTCTTTTGGGAGGAGTGGGCTGGAATGGCTGTTTTTCAACCCAGTAACACCAGAATTGCAGGGGAGCTAATGCTGCCTGTTCACTAAAGAGCACCCAAGTTTCAAATGAATTGGACCCTGAACCAGGTGCCTCCGGGCAGTCTACATGCAGCAGAAAATAGTTCATGCCTCGCAAAGGAGGAAGGTAAGAAAGAGAAACTGAGAGCAGCAGGTCTGCCGGGCCCTGCACCTGCCTTGTGACAGCCAGCAGCCAGCTACCCCAGGTCACTGCCTGGAAATTTTGGAGAGTCAAAGACAAACAAGATGGCTGACGATGATGATGGCAAACACCAGAGCATGAGAAGCTACATGGACCTTTTGGGTAGGAGGTGTTTTTCATAATGCCTAAAACTCCTGGATTTGTGTAACCATTCCCGAAAATCACTGTAACAATTTTCATGTATATTTTCAGCTCAGAAATTCCAGAATCCACAGCCCTATTTGAAATCCCTCAATGCATGGAAGTGTGCTGGGTGACCTTGGGCC
>NW_015240500.1:0-616 GCF_001447785.1 Gekko japonicus | reverse complement strand
GAGTTCCCCAACCTGGATCCGGCAACCCTCCCGTCCACTCTCCTGCCGGTGGCCCGGGGGGACCTAGCAACCCTACGGCTGAGCTCTTGCTTCTGGTTCTCGGGCAGGTCTCTGTTCCACGGCCTGGAGCTCGATCTGGGCTCCCTGGAGGGCGGCGACTGGGCACACCGGCTTCCTCCCCCGGCTTCCAGGCGGGTCGTCGAGAACCTCCCTACGGTGCAAGTGACGCCGCTGCAGGCAGATGCAGGTAAGTGTTATGCCGGGCCGCGACGGCGCTTCCTGGTTGGCCCCTTTCGAGAGCTTCAGTTTGGGCCTTTGCCGGAGAGTGAAACTTAGCATGGTCCCTCCGCCTGCTTTCCCGGAACAAATAGAATCTACTCAACATGAAACATGGCGGTATGATTGCCGGGGTGGGGGAGGTGCGTTTTGAACGGAACGCTTCCGGTTCTGTAGCTCTTCACTGTTGCATCAGAGAAAGCCTGGGCTTTTCCTGGCACCCATAACTTGGTAACACAACAGGAAAGGCCCCGTCTGGGAGGCACTTCCTTCGGCCTGGGACGGTGGCAGGGGTGTACACAAAACAGCCTTGGAAGATGAGTGTAATCTAGGGCTAGGG
>NW_015240499.1:0-616 GCF_001447785.1 Gekko japonicus | reverse complement strand
CACAGCTTAGAGGGAACATTGATTCTCTCTCCCCCCCCCCCTGCATATAGGTAAAGGAGAGTTACCAGAACTGTTGCATCTGCTTTACTAATCCCCATCCAGCCACTTCTTGTTGTAGGAGCATTAATTTTTTTGCAGTACAGAAAGAAAAATAGACATTATCCCCTTTGTGTCAGGTCATTCTGCAGTTTTCACAAACTTTAAATCCTACCTAACTACTTCTCTCTTAAATTCTAGATTAATGAACGATGTGACTGATTCATTATTATTTTTACTTAATGGCTATAAAAATGAACTGAACTGTCATTGCCCCCATTCTAAGATCAAATAACTAATGAAGCAGCTGCTGCATTTTTTCTTTTCAATTGCCTTTTAATCTAATATAATACTTTATATAAGCTAATAACTAGTATAAAGAAAAACTATAGACAGCACAGCCAAATTAGCAACACTAGGAAGAATCCTGTGGCAACTTAAATGCTAATAGTTAGATCCTATGACTCCCTTCCACTGAGTAAGGAGGTCCAATCCTAACAAGGTTTACAGTGCAATCCTATGCTACTTTACATCAGTCTAATCCATTTATTTCAATGGGTTTAGACTCTGCATAGATTGC
>NW_015240498.1:0-616 GCF_001447785.1 Gekko japonicus | reverse complement strand
TGTGACCTGGTGGAATGCAGTTCAGACAGTCATATGGTTTGATGTAACACTTTCCTCTGGGAACATAGAGTCGCCAGGTGGCTGATCTACAGCAGCCCTGACAGCAGTGGCCTGTCAGGTTCTGACTGTGCCGTCAAGTCACTAACTATTGGGACCATGATCGCAAGCGTGGGGAGAGCCAGTGCAGCTAAAGTGTTGGCTTGGCCATGGACAATCCAGCCTCCAATCGCCACTTAGCTGCCTGGCGCTGGGGATGTCACTGTCTTGCTGTGTTATGGCCGTTCCATGCTCTCTCATGAGTGCTTTCTGGGGCTGAAAGGTGGGTTGTAAATGTAATGCATTTCTCTCCACCTACCCTACCCTATGTAACTAATAAATAATAATGGTGTGTGGGTGTGTCTGTGTATAGAGGGGGTTCACTGTGCATAAGCAGCTAGTCCTCTGTGAGCCTTAGACAGCTTGATAAAGGCTGTTTATGTGGTGTTGTATCTACTGCTTGAAGTTATGAGATTATCACAAGGCTGTGGTTTAGCAACATGGGAGCGTAGCTGATTAATTCAAACCACCACATCACTCCAGCTTTTCAAATAGTTTTGCAGGAGGCGGTCAGCCAGGG
>NW_015240497.1:0-616 GCF_001447785.1 Gekko japonicus | reverse complement strand
ATCCGTGACATCTGCTGCAACAAAGACCAACTTTGGCACCCAGAAGGCGGACGAGTTTGATTTGTAGCATAAACTTTGGTGAACTAGAGCCTGCTTCATCGGCGGGGATAAAATCCCGTTCGTCTTTCAGGTCCTGATGGATTCCTGTAGGTTGATATTACAGTTCTTGCCAGTCATGACAAATAACATGCACAGCCAAAATGGATACTGTCTATATGCACATGTGCGAAACCGTCCCCTTCTTGGCCTTCCAACATGTTGCTTCCCACCCCCACAGACGACGTCTCGGTGCTGCTGCAGGAGATCATCACCGAAGCCCGGAATCTCAGCAACGCCGAAATGTGAGTTGGCCACATGTGCCGGTTTCTTGGGTTTTCCCCACCTGCTCCCCTCGCGCGACAGTCCGGGGGAGGGTGACGTTCCTGAGCGCCGCCCCCTCCCAGCGAGATTTGATCCCGTGGCCGGGAGACGGAGCACAGGTGTTTCTTTTGATGAGCCCGGGCTATTTATAGCAGAGGCCCGCTTCGGCTCGGCGCCTTTCTCATTCAAAGAAGGATGAGCATCGTTCCTTCTTCTTCTTCTTTTTTTTGTCCTTCTCAGTTTGCAATATTTATTT
>NW_015240496.1:0-616 GCF_001447785.1 Gekko japonicus | reverse complement strand
GACCTCTGTTCCATATGCTTATCTAATTAGCTAATAACAATCAAAATAATTTAGTTCTTTTTCACTCTCAATATACAGTAAGACTTCATAAGAAATGAAAGGCTGCAAGCTCAGGTAGCTTTAAGCTGCATGAGAGGGAGGATACGACATGTTTGCCTGACCTCTCAGTTCCCAACAAAAACCCTGCATGATTCACTGCCCATATGCTGAAAGGAGGAAGGAGGAAGAAGGGACGAGCTATGTTGAGCCCTGTATTAATTCTTCCAGACAAGACTGATTCCAGGTTTGAGGGCCCTGGACAGAGAGTGCTCAGGGCTACATTTTTATTTCTGGTTTTTATTGCTAAAGTACACATTGGGAGATCTTATCCCAAACTTGAAGTGGCCAATTTTGGCCCTGCCCAATCTTATGAAAATATAAAACATGAACTGTCAGCCCACCACAGAAAAGGCTTGCCATCCATTTCCCAGGCACAGTGAAACTGTTGTGTCGGATCCAAACACAGATATGTTCTGCACTCCACAATAAGTTGCAGTATTAGGCAGATGTTAAGATGCAGATCCATTACACAAATGTCCTTGTTGAACTGATAAAATTATTTAAACTTTTAAAGTTG
>NW_015240495.1:0-616 GCF_001447785.1 Gekko japonicus | reverse complement strand
CACAAGCTTTTTTTTAAAGCAGAAGTCTTTGACAAGGCCAACATTTGCTTCTGCTTCACTTTTCCCGTCTCTGATCTTCTGGTGCAACCCTGGATGTGGCCAATATACACCTGAATCTCCTTTAAAACAAAAAAGCAGTCAAGAAAATTTGCCTAAGATGAAACTTGAGGTGAATATGGAGAATGCTTTTGCCACAGGACTCTGCCTACTCTAAACTGAATGCAAATCTGGAGATTGCTGCTCAACAATAAGTTAGTCACGGCTTGTCATCTAAAATGGAGTCCAAAGTAAACGTGAAGGGCCTTGCTGCCTAAGTGAAATACCATCAGAAAACATGTGGCTAGCTCAAATAATTTTGATTACTGCCGTTTCTAATCTCACAGGCATTTTGGAAGGCGTTGAAAGATCCAAAACGATCTGTGGCATTTCCCAAAGAGAATTTTGCAAGCCTGTGGCCACTATGTTTTTTTTTCATTTAGATGAAATTAGGAGGCATTTTGGAGGGCCTCGGGGTCCCTGAAGTATACTGAAGTATTTCTGAAGTATCCTGATAGGATTTTAAACCCATTTTCCCTTTAACATGAGTGAAACCAGGGGTATTTTTGGGTAGGAACGC
>NW_015240494.1:0-616 GCF_001447785.1 Gekko japonicus | reverse complement strand
ATGTAATCGTTTCAATACATTACAGGGAGCAATCTCATTGATGGCTTCAAAAAAACAGATACGGCAGTCCTCCATCAGCACATACAATGAGCTGCCTGGGGGCATCGGCTCCCACAGAGCATCCTGAAGCCACTTTGGGTCCATTAGGCTCCTCAGGTGAGCAAAAATCTGCTCATTGCCTAAACAGGAAGGGCATGGTCTGCTAAGCCAGACCTGTAAGGTGAAGTGATCTGACCATGGTACTGTTTCCACAGTTTTCAGATCAATATTTATCCCCATCCCAAAAATCAAATCCCGTGTGTGGCCCGCTTGATGTGTGGGCATCAATACAGCTTGAGAGAGTCCCAGCACCTCCATGGTCAACAATAGGTCTCTAGCCTGGGAGGAGGCTGCATCATCAACATGGACATTGAAGTCCCCCAAAACTAATAAGTTGGGGTATTCCAGTGCCCAGCCTGATACAGCCTCGAGTAAGCCAGGCAGGCGAACTGCTGGTGCGTTAAAGCAGCTGGTACACCAACCAGATAGCCAAACTTTCCTCGGCCTTCCACACCAGGCGAACACAATCAATGCCAGAGATTTTTGGGGTGGGGAGCACCCTAAAGGAAAAAGATTC
>NW_015240493.1:0-616 GCF_001447785.1 Gekko japonicus | reverse complement strand
GCAGGCCATAGCAGGCATGTTCTGCCACATTCCCTATGGAACTTTCCTTTGGATTTAAAATCTACCTAAACTGCAGGGTTTCCCAGCTTTAAAGCACTCCTTACAGCTAAGGGTAAGTCAACATTCAATGAGTCAACATTGGGCTTTCAGCCCATCTTGAGCCTTGCTAATCATTAACCAGCTTTACCTCTTCAAAAATCTACCTGGCTTATTAGGTCAGGAAAAACCCTAAGTAATTAGGCTATTACAATCGCTGGTATGAGATTCTTCTTCCCTTTTTTCTGTCTACCTGCTCAGAGTGCTTATTAAAATCTTAAGGTATACTGAAGGTATGCACGCAAAACATATATTCTCATTGCCTCAATTTCACCCCCCTCCCCATTGCTTTTCATTGGCAGCAATGTCACCTTTCTCATTATGTTTACTGTAACTCAGTAGTTTGTTTGCAAAAGCCATGGACTCTGCACATCTGGGATCCCTTTGCCCTGGGACTCCTGCCAGTGCCTATAGACTCCCTGCCAGTGTGTTTTCATCATGAAACAGTGAACTTTCTCATGTCTTTTCAGGCCTGTTTCAGGGGAAATGGCTTTTCTTTGGTTCAGGCCTCCCCTAGTCT
>NW_015240492.1:0-616 GCF_001447785.1 Gekko japonicus | reverse complement strand
CTTTTTTTTTTTTGTAAGGAGAGATGAGGCCTGAGGAACCAGCCTGCCAGTTGCCAGGAAAGGATGCGGAGTCCTGCCTGAGGAGTGATCTGAAGATTCACTGGCAAGGGAGGGACCCAGAAAAGGGCTGGGGAGCTGGGGCTCAGCGGCTTCCAGGGAGGCCTGGACAGGCTGAGGGGAGGGGAGGGTCCAGCAAAGTATGGGTGCCGTTTAGAGGGGGCCTGGAGGGGGCTTGGCCCCCTGATGTGTTCCCGGCCTTCTGGGATGATTCCTCAAGCACATCTGCATCAGACATGGATAAAGTTTCACCACTGAAAATGCTCTTCAGGGTCCAATGAGAGGTGCTGTGGGGGCTCCTGTGATTAGCATCTCTGGTTCTTTATACTTTTTTCCTACTTCAAAGCAGCTGGGGGCTGTCAGTTTGAGCAAGAGATGGGTGCTGGGGGAGGAAGGTTAGGGGAGACAAAAGTACAATTCGCCACATGGTTTGAGAGCTGGAGGTTTCCCAAGGAGGCTCATGCAAATAGGCTTTAACAATTCCATTTTGTTTCACCCATTTCCCCTCAACAGTGGTTGCTTATACTTTCAAAATATTTTTGGAGAGCTGCCCCCCCCC
>NW_015240491.1:0-616 GCF_001447785.1 Gekko japonicus | reverse complement strand
TCACCACCTGTCTTGCCTCTTTTAAAACAGAGAGAGCCATGAGACCGCTCTCGCACTCAGACATCACCGGATAGGGAAGCCCAGTCCCCTTTAATAATCACCCCTCCCTCAGACATTGCACAGAGCTATTAGGGCTGGGGACTCAATCACTACTGCATTCACATACTGCAACCATTTATTCATATGCTTATATATTTATATATAGACCAAGATCTTTGTGTCTGTATGTGTGCACGCACACTTGCTTCTTCCGCTGAGACCATAAACAAACAAGGAGCTAACATTTATGCTTTGAACATAACATTGGAGGTGATCAGGTAGATCTTAGGAAGTTTCTCTTTCGTTGAACTTTTGGATTCTGCTTCCCTATTCAGGCATTACGAATTCTTCCTTACAAGGTGACCTTTATCCAGTCAGCCTTAGGCTGGTTTTGTCACAGTTTAATTCAGCCAATCTCATTCCCAATTGCCTTAACTGGCTGTTTTCATCTGTCCCTCTTACGTACATTCCATCAGTTCCCATTGGTTGCTCTTAGAGACGAAAACCTAACCTGTCCACCACACCAACCTTTCGGAGTTCTTTGAACCAGATTAACAAGCATATGGATAAGGATGAT
>NW_015240490.1:0-616 GCF_001447785.1 Gekko japonicus | reverse complement strand
GGACTCAATTACATCCCAGCCTACTTAAGCTGGGGCCTGGAAAGTCAGCCTTATTGAGTCAACTGGTTTCTAAGGCCACAATCTTTGCTTCCTGGAACTAGCTCTCCAGACCCTGCTGACTCCTGTGTGCCAGATGTTGCCTGCTCCTGAAGCCCAGACCCTGCTTCGTGACCATTTGCAGGGTTGGACCTGACCCTTGCGAAGACTAGCCTGAGGTCAGAAAATAATGTCTTTTGTATTTAATAACAAAAATGAAATAAAAGCCTATGCACAGTAAGAAAAGGGAAAGGAAAGGGTTTTCTTATTATAGCATTACTTAGTGTTTGTCAGATGGCTACCATATCAAACTGCTGTGCTGTCTGTCTTGTTTAAATCTGTTTTAACTATTTATTGTGGAAGATTTTTATGAAATTGTGAAATCTTTTAATTCCTGTTGTCCCAGGCTTCTTAAACACTTCTTTGAGTGGCAGATTGTCAACACTAAGTGAACATGCCAGTGGTGAAGAGTCAGATTTCCTGACAAAATCTTCCAATCTATCCCTTACTTGAATGTTTTTGTTTGGAGTATCTACTTGGATAGCAAGATTACATCTAGGCTTGCCAAGTCCCCCTGGGG
>NW_015240489.1:0-620 GCF_001447785.1 Gekko japonicus | reverse complement strand
TGATTTAACAGACAACTGCTTCTTAAATGATCAGTTCTATGTGAGCTCATCAAGCAGCCTGGTGATCCTAGCACCTGAGGGCAGAAACACCAATGTGGTCTAGAAAGAGGTCTTTCAGTACAGAAAAAAAAAATGTATGTCTCACTTCATTTCTTACACTACAATCTTCTCTATTAGAATTCCTACAACAAATGTCACATTTCAAATTTCACATCATCAGTATTATAACTGGATTTATGGAACTTAAATACCGTAATGAAATATGGGTATCAGGCTAGTTACTATATATTAGGCTTGCCATTCCCAGGTCCGGGCAGGAAATCCCCCATTTTTGGGGATTTCCGTTCACCGCTGGCCAGCTGGCAGGCAGGAGAAACCCTGCCCACAAACAGCAAAGTCCTGCTACAGGTGCCCCTGCCTTCTGAAAATAGGTGGGCTGCAAACCAGGAAAGGGCTTTCTTGGTCATGGCACCAAAGCTCTTGAACTGTCTCCTCAGGTAGATTTGTCAGTTCACTTCTGCTACCATCTTCTGCCAGTAGGTGAAGACTTTTTTGTTTTGTTTGGCATTTCCTTAGTGATACCTCCTTGCTTTTCAATATTTTAAATTGTTTTTATGTTT
>NW_015240488.1:0-616 GCF_001447785.1 Gekko japonicus | reverse complement strand
ATAAATCCAATCTCTCCTTCTCCTTCTTCGTCCTGTGTTAATTAGCAGCTGCTGGCTGTGGGCCTCAGATGCCAGCCTTTGGCATCGTCCCTGAATCGATCAGTTAGTCCCAGAAAGAGGGGTGGCGTATTTGGAGCATTAATCCCATAGAACCTTAAGGAAGAAGGTTGTTAGGGAAGCTGGGGCCTGATCCTGGGTGTCTTTTGCCCAGAAGTTTGCCCTGCCGTTTCCCATGGGACTCCGTCCTAAGTAAGAGTGCTCAGAACTGCAGCCTGAACTCTGAGGAGATGAGGCACGGGGTTGCCCTCTGGTCTTGTTTCGCGGCCAAACCAGCAGCAACAAATTTGCCAGTGTGTCTTGTGTAAAGGGCCTCCTTTTGCCTTTAGTTGTGCGCGTGTCTCACAACTACTTCTTGGAGCCTGAAGTACGCTGCCTTAACGAGAGAAGGTTGTCGGGTTCTGGATGGCATCTGTAAACTTTGTTTGGCTTTTCTTACAATCTCTAGTCTAAACAATATAGTTTACTAGAGTTGTACATATGAACACAGGAATCTGCCTTTTGCTGAATCAGACCATGGGTCCATCCGTGTCAGTATTGTCCATTCAGACTGGCAGTG
>NW_015240487.1:0-616 GCF_001447785.1 Gekko japonicus | reverse complement strand
ACAGAATATTCTTTAGATCGTTGCCATAACACATTTCTCAGGAAAAGATTTTCACATGTGCTCATATAGATTTTTTTTCCTTGACATGTACAACTGAATTTCTGAAAGTTTTTTCCAGTGAGTCCATACAAAATGTTTTTTTGGGTTGAGAAAGCTATGAAAAGGTAAGTTAACAGATCTCCTCCATTTTGAAAATTTAGGAACAATTTTTATGTGTGTAAATATTTTTATTTATGTGTTTTTTGTTTGTTCGACTTATATCCTGCCCTTTCTGTAAGCGGGCTCAGGGCAGGTAACAACAACAGAACACATCCAACGATTAAAACAAGCTATATAAGCAATAGTAGTTAAAAAAAATTAAAATGAGAAAATATCAATCTAGTTAGCAGCGATTCATGGATCTCACAATGTTAAAAAACAAGCAATAGAAACAGAAACCTGCAAGTTCTTAGCAGGGGAGGCCAAATGACTGGGCATCTGCCACCTCAGCCAACGCCCTGGTGGAACAGCTGTTTTACAGGCCCTGAGAAACTGCAATAAGTCTCGCAGTGCCCTGATCTCAAGTGGGGGCATATTCCACCAGACCAGGGCCAGGCAGAGAAAGCCCTGGCCCTGG
>NW_015240486.1:0-616 GCF_001447785.1 Gekko japonicus | reverse complement strand
CTTCTTCCTGTGGGTAACCTGTTAAAGGCCGGGCAGGCCGAGAGGGACGCCTGCCTGGCATGCTGTGTGAACCCGAAGGGAGAGAAACCGCAGCCCAAAAGGACAGCCCATCAAGGGGCATCAGCCACCTCCGGCCCCGATGCTTGCAGCAAGCGCTGCCCTCACCTTCTTGAAGTGCGTAGCTGACTGCACCTTACGGACCGGCTGCATGAGGGCGTCGCGCACGATGATACTGATGTCGGCCCCTGAGTAGCCGTCTGTCTTGCGGGCCAGTTCGTGGATGTTGGCTTCCGTAAGGCTGTGGGGGGTGTTCCCCAGGTGGAGCTTGAACATGTGGGCCCGGGCCGGCTCCTCAGGCAGTGGGATGTAAATGCGCTTCTCAAATCTACACATGGACACAGACGAGGGCAACAGTCTTCTGGTGGAGCCGGGGTGCCACCCGCCCACCCCACAGTGGGGCAGAAAGAGGGGCACAGGCCGCCCAGCCACATCAACGGACCCTCCCGACTCACCTCCTCCGAATGGCAGCATCCAGGACCCAGGGAATGTTGGTTGCCCCCAAGACCAAGACGCCATCGTTGTTATTCCCAACCCCTGCCGGGAAGAGAAGGCACCA
>NW_015240485.1:0-616 GCF_001447785.1 Gekko japonicus | reverse complement strand
GATGAGTCATCTAGGGTTCCCCCCCCCCATCCATAGCATTGTGGAATATTGCTCGGCCAGGAGCATATGTGCGAGACAGCCGTGATGTATGCAACGTGTGCCTTGAAACCAGAACTTCATGAATTTTAGATAAAGTGCAAAGTTAAGGCCCGTCATTCCTCATGCATGATGGATAACGACGTAAAACCAGCAAAGATAAAGTCCCCAATAAATCTTATAATAAGCTGAAGTTGGGGAGATATTCATATTCTTTTTTTTCTCTCTCTCCTCCGGAGGGACTTTGCTCCATTTTCTTTGCTGGGTGGTATATCACATTCCCACCCCACCAAAGCACTATCAGTTAAAAAGATGCTAGGGGTTTTGTGAAGTGAAATGAGACCCTTCCGGGTTTTAAAATACAACTGAGACCCTGGTGGCAGTTTTTGCAACTGGAGAGCATCAATGAGGAAAGCATATAGCAATGCAAATAGGGATGCCCTTGGCATAATTGCTAATATTGGGCATCACCAGGTCTCATCTTCTTAGACATATATGTGTGAAGAAGGTTGCCAACTTCAAGGCAGGGGCTGGAGATCTCTAGGTGTTATAACTGATCTCCAGGCAAGAGAGATCAGTT
>NW_015240484.1:0-616 GCF_001447785.1 Gekko japonicus | reverse complement strand
GGGAGATAGATGCAGCATATATTCATGGCCAAGAAATAATTGCGTAATGGAATTTTACTGAACTGGGATTTTTCTGTGGAACCAGAAGGCAATTTAACTGAGTAGCTTTTAGAACTGTGTGTGTATGTTGTCCTTTTGAGGCTGTGGAAGCAAGACAACGATGGTCCTAAGAGGCTTTCTTGTGTGAGGTGTCAGGTACAAAGGGCCTTATGGAATCCACTTTTAGAGTGGTGTGTATACATGTCTATTCTCTGAAGCCAAGAACCACAATATCTAAAGAACAGTTATCCTTACTTGGGGATAGGAGGGAGGAGTACTGTCATTTGAAAATATATGATCTAAGACAGTCATTCTTCCAAAAGGGACTTCTGCATAGGTGTGTTCTCTATGCACTAGGGTCTTCATTAAATCAGAGGAGGTGGGAATTAGACCCAGGAGGCTGGCATTTAACCCTTCCCCCACACTGTTTGGTTCATCAGGTGATTTTGAGGCTGATATCTCAGCCTAACATTTACCTCACAGGGTAATGGTGAGATTAAAATGGATCAGTCCTGCATATGATACCCTGATTCCTTAAATACAGATGTAAATAATAGAAGAAGAAGAGAAGAGATTG
>NW_015240483.1:0-616 GCF_001447785.1 Gekko japonicus | reverse complement strand
TCTGTTGCTTCAGGCCAACAAGGCTCCCCACCTGGGTATACACTTGGGTTGAGCTGTCTCTAATCCAAAGCAATCCCAGCTTCTAATGTTATTGAATGGGGGAGACAGTCCGACTTCTTCCTCTCCACTCTATTCAAGTCTGATTTTGTGAACGTATGTCACATCCCTGGAGCTAAAATGGAGGAGAAGAAAGCCATGTACGCCACCATGAGATCCTTGGAGGAATGGCGAGACAAAAATACACTGAAGACACATACCCACTCTCCCTTTAGCCCATTTCCTGATGCTTATAAAGCCACCCACGGAACCAGTTGCTGAAATAAATTGGTTTAATCTCTGGGACACAGCCGTATTTTCTGATTTTCCCTGCACCAGAGATTCAGGGCATGTTGACCTTTGAAATTTTGCCTCCCTCGTGTAGGTTTTGAGGGACCCCAGTGCCAGCTGGAGGTGGATGGCTGTGCAAGCTCCCCCTGCCGGAATGGGGGCCAGTGTCAGAATTCTGCAGGGACCTTCCGCTGCATCTGCCCCCAAGGTGAGCAGTCGCGGGTTACTCTAAATAATTAATAATAATTGTCCTATCACAGTGGGGGTAGTATAGCCAGGAGATCTGAAG
>NW_015240482.1:0-616 GCF_001447785.1 Gekko japonicus | reverse complement strand
GTTACAACAATAAATTACAATCAGTAAGCAATTAAAAAATAAACAGTTAAAACAGGTAGAAGATGGGCATAGCAGCAATTACATATTCAGTAATCCTAAATGGGGAATAATTGGGCAGCAGCAGCTGAGCTATAAAGACCTTATCAGTAGCAGTCTATCACTGGAATCTAATGCTAGGCAGAATAAATGCAGGGACCAATAAGAAAAAAGAACGGGGGAAATCTTCTCATCCCTGGAATGAGCCTTCACAGATGTAAGGTTTCAATGAATCTAATGCCACAAGTAGAATTCTCATAATTCACCCCTTCAGACACAATTCTTTTCAGAGACAAATCACACATTCAGCTGCCAGTGCTGAATAAATGATGTGTAGGCAGGCAGGAACACAAACTAGCCCTCCCCTCCCCACATGAAATATGCACCTCACTAGGTGAGATGCAAGAGACCTGTGATTAGATTGGCTACGATTGTAAATTTTAATTGAAAGCGGACAGTGGAGGGGCCAATTTGGATCAAGACCATGGGGTTTGGACAGGGCAGATTAAACATCCATTCCCAGTTCTGCTTCCTGGATAGAAATCACTACCACCCGGAGTAGTGGTCATCTCTAGTAAAG
>NW_015240481.1:0-616 GCF_001447785.1 Gekko japonicus | reverse complement strand
TGAGTGGGAGATCAATTACATACATAGCACTTTACAGAGCAACATGAGCAAAACAGCTGCTGCCACATTGGATAACATTTAGTGGTGAGTTGCGTTATTTTCTTTAGCCTGTTCCCTGATTGTTATTTTTTTGCCTCCTTCCTGACTTCAAAAAGAAGTCTCAGTCCCACCCTTTTTGACATTGCCATTTTAGTGTGTTTCAAGTACCACTTCTGAGATCTAAATTTTACACTCTCACTTAGATATTAAATTTTTTCTTGGCTCTTTGTGCTTCTGCCTTGGTTCACCTCAGCTGTATGTATGCTAAAAGAGCACTGGAGAGTTTTGTAAAATACCAGATGGACAAGTCTGCTTTGTTTTCATGAAGCTCAACTGCTCAGTATTCTACATGAAATAAGTTTCATGCCAACAAGCTTTTCTATGAAATCCAAGCCTAGCTTTTGGACTACTGTGGTTATTGAAATATCAGACTCCTTTCAAGGAGTTCAATGCAAAGAAAAGTTCAAAACTATTGAATGGTGCCAAATTTTCTTGTACCTGGGTAGAACCCACAATATTATAGTGTACGTAGCCAACAATACAACATAATGAATAATTTTGGTTAAAATATAATATG
>NW_015240480.1:0-616 GCF_001447785.1 Gekko japonicus | reverse complement strand
TTCCAACCCAGACCTGGCAACCTTAGCTGCTTAAGACATGGTGAGCCTCATCCTTACCATTTTTTGTGGTGACATAAATGAGATTGACTGCTGAGAGCTAAATATGACAGTAAATGCGGTTCTGTTCTGAAGTGCTGCTGGTTGCAGAGTGAACAAGGCCAGTGAGGAACCAGAGTAGATTTTGTGCTCAGAATGGCCACTCTTGGAAATATTGAAGAGTTGGATGTTAACAAAACAAGTCTGCTTCTTGGGATTCATACTCAGTGAGACTTTCCTTTTATCTTGAAGCAAGTAAGATGGACAACCTTGAACAGAAGCAAGCTGTCTTCCTGACTCTCTGCAGGACTCAGACATTTGCCATATTAAGATCACTCTCTGCACCTGCTTCTCCTATGACTAAGTCATTTGATGAACTTGTGGGGTTATTGAAGGGCCATTCTTCACCAATACCATCAGAAACTTTGCAGGGATTTAAATTTTACAAAAGGGACCGACAAGCATTTGAAGGCATGGCTGCTTACACTGCAGAGTTGTGCCATCTCTCTTTACTCTGTGACTCTGGGGTTTCTTAGAGGACATGTTGAGGGATTTTCTGGTGTGTGGTGAGGCGATGAAG
>NW_015240479.1:0-616 GCF_001447785.1 Gekko japonicus | reverse complement strand
AACATCCACAGATGGTGCCATGTTGAGAATTGGATGTACTGATGACAGAGAGACAGACAGTTTTATGTCCCTTTGTCAGCCCCCAAAGGGAAAATTCCACAAATGCATGGAACTTTTTCCCTTTCCTGCACCCAACAAAAAGAAAGTCAGCATGTCTGATACTTCTGACTTAATCCTAGTAGCAAATAGCCCAACCAATTTGGCAAATCCCCAGTAGAAATCAAGTTCACAATTGTAGTACAGATTAATAAATCCTGATAGTACAATACTATACTTGTCTTGGTGCTGCATCTTGAAGATTGTGATATGACAGTGTAAACTGTTACCTTATTAGCTGTTTATATTGTGCTATGACTCTACAAAATGAAGAACATGGGTGTCATGTACTTTAGATTATTATTTGCAACCAAGAGGCTGTCCACCTTCTTCCTACATAGCTGGATAATCAGTTCATCAGGCCATTTTCTTTCCTTGACCATATATACTACACAAATTTCCACAACTAGATATTTGATATGATATATTGTATCCTCTCAATGCTTTGACCACTTTGCACTCTAAAGTACTATGATAAAGTACTATGATATCCACTTCAGACAAAGTAAGTGGAGCTACC
>NW_015240478.1:0-617 GCF_001447785.1 Gekko japonicus | reverse complement strand
AGGCAGAAGGAAGGCTCTTTAAGCTGGAGAAGGGCTTCAGATGTTACTCAGTAGAATAGTAGAATCTACTCAACTACACATGGAACTGTAATCCAGTAAAACAGTAAAAAAATCAGTACAAAAATACTCATTTCCCAGCCATGGTCATACAGGGGAAAGGGCTGAGGAACTCCCTCCCTCATATATACAGTTGAGTGAACAGAGGCACTGCTTCAGTTTTGTTATTGTCAATGACTGTATTCAAATAACTATCCAATGTCAATTTTGACTAAGCACTCCCCCCATTTGTTTGATGGATTTTCACCACACTGCATGACTAACCACATCTTCTCATGGCTGTCAGGTGTCCTGCTATAATGGGAGACTTCTCAGTGGCGACTCCCAGTCCCTCATGGCTGTTTTCTTCATTGTTCACATCCTACCTGTGATCTCTCTGTTGTTTCTACAGCCATCACATTGATGGCACGACATCATTTTTGGGAGGAACACAAAAGTGTCATTAATCCACTGACATGATTTTCTAATATTAATCAGAAACTCTATGAATGGAAGTTCTATGGTCATTCACCAGAAACTCTCACATCAATAGTGTGATGCGTCATTTCTGGGGTGAATCC
>NW_015240477.1:0-617 GCF_001447785.1 Gekko japonicus | reverse complement strand
TTCAGTTGGCTTTCATCAGCTAAATGTCTGACATTTTCTTCTATAATCATAAGAATTAACAGTAAATGTCATTCTCCAAACTTCTCTGACCAGGAGCCAAAGAACTGTGCAAATAGATTAGTGGGTCCAAGCATAGATCCTTGCCTATGTACGTAAACATAGACACAAGCATTTTACTTTCAGTTGACAAAGCTACCCGGAGGTGACAATGTAAGCAGTGAGATTGGCCAGAAGATGTTACCATTGTAAGACTGCAGAAGGAATGGACAACATAAAAAAATGGCCTTTATTGATTCACATATAGCTGACACATGGAAGGTATAGAAATAAAGAAACCATGAGTGCCAGTGGCTGGAACAATAGCTGGTTCCTTACAATGAATATTACATCCGTTTAAAATGCTGTCATCATATGCAGTTGGCTACTGTCACATGCATGGATAACTTTTGCTGAGCAGTTTTGGCATCATTTGACTTGCACAAACAAACTGATAGCAGCTCTGTCAAACAATATAGAAAATATATATCCTGTACATGTGATGCTAACAAAGAGTTCGAACAACAGTCAGTATTGCCCCATACCTACTCCTTTTTGTTACCTTGTAACAGTTTTCTGTG
>NW_015240476.1:0-617 GCF_001447785.1 Gekko japonicus | reverse complement strand
CTGCAAGGAAGAAGAACCCAAGAAAGCTCAGCACCCTCCTTGCAGGAGAGCACAGCACTTGCTCTTTGACACTGTTTTTCCCCCTCTCTCGGCATCTCTGAAATCCTTCGCACGCCGAAAATAAAATCATGACTCAATCCAACGTGTCGGGACTCGGACGGACGGGAAAAAAGCACTTTCCGGGGATGCGGAATACAACGGGAGGGATTTTGTGCTGCGTATCCCCAACATGGAACTCAAAGGTCCCTTGGTGCCCCCTTTTTCCTTTCTGCCACCCCCCTCTTCATGCGGTACGCCTCACAGGGTATTAAGCGAGACACAATTACACAACGGAACCTTCCTGAGCCAGCTGGGAAAGGAATACGACAGCAGAGGCACACTCTGGTTAGGGCCTGTTTCTTACACCAGCTGGGCCACCGCGGTAATTGCCATCGAATGAAAGGAACATTCAGAATAAAAAGGAACCAATTAACGGGGGAAACGGGGAATGTATTCTTTGCAACACTCCCCTCACCCTGCATGCACCTCGCAGACGAGAGCGTGACAAGCCAATTCGGGGTCCGTATCTGACCCCTTGGTTGGTTGTGCAGTGCCAGCACATGTCAAGATGACCCCCC
>NW_015240475.1:0-617 GCF_001447785.1 Gekko japonicus | reverse complement strand
TGTTGCATGCTGCTGTAATCTCAGCTAAGGCCTACTAAGATCGTTAAAGTGGTTGAGAGGACTGGAAATTTCAATGACAGGAGATAGATTTTCTTAATGTATTTGTTTCCAATGTAAATGAAAACACAGCAAGTCATAGTCTATGTCTGGGGTCCTCAAACTTACTGAATCTGTGAATATTTTTGGAATTTTGAACATGGGCAGTGGGCACCACAATAAAGTGGCTCCTGTGGTATGTGTGGAACCAATTACAAAATGGCTGTCATGTGGACTTAGGCCAATCACAAAATGCTGGGAGGTTCCACAAAATGTCAGGAACTTCCAAACAGGCATCTTCTTATGATGGAAGTGGCTGTTTCCAAACAGGTACTTCCTGTAGACCACCTGGGTTCATCTGAATTATTTCCTTCTCCAAGGAGTCTTCACTTGGCACAGGAAGTTCTTGCATCAGGCGAAGGCTCCTTGTATTAAACAGTGCTGCCATTCGTGGTATAGGTTTGTGGGATCCATCTTAAGGGCTGCCAGTTTCTGAGTCAGCCCATGCAGCTGTGTTTTTAACAGCGGCTTGATAACTGTAACTGTTTAGCCTAGTAATTTCTACTCACTAGGTAAGTTGC
>NW_015240474.1:0-617 GCF_001447785.1 Gekko japonicus | reverse complement strand
TTATGGTTTAAATGGTTTTAGAATTGTTTGTATTAATTGTTGCTGCTTAATTTATATTCTGTGTGTACTGTAAATTCTATGCTGTTTTTATGCAAGCTGCCCTGAGCCAGCCTCGACCAGGGTAGAAATTTAATAAATCAAATCACATCAAAGGAGGCAGAACCCTCTCAACCCTCTGGGGAAGGGGGGGGGGAAGGGCCAGATTCACAATAGCAGGGCAACTGTGGTGCATACTTGAATCCCCCAGAATGGAGACACACCTCCCTCCTGCCCAAAATTAAAGGAAGAAAGAAGCCAGGTGGAGAAAACCCAGCGCCACTGCTGCCATAGGTAGAGTGCAGGGAGCACGGGACCTCCTTTCATGAGTGCCATTAAAACCTAGCTTTTAATTTTGCCCTCTGCCTCCTTTGGTCAACCAAAGGAGGCGCCCCAAGATCTTTCGTGGTTGAATTGCACAAATTTAAAATCTTATCTCGCTGGTACCTCACTCCGGTTCGCCGGTCCCATATGTCATCCAACTGTTCCAAGTTTTGCTGGAAAGGATGTGGTCAAGAAGGAACGTACACACACTGCTGGTTACACTGTGAGGAAGTCAAGAAATTCTGGTCCTCAGTTAT
>NW_015240473.1:0-617 GCF_001447785.1 Gekko japonicus | reverse complement strand
GCTTAGAGGGAGCATTGCTTCCCAGTCTCCATCTCCTTCTGATAACTCAGGTTTCCAATAATCGTTTCTGTAGCACCAAAAGTCAATGCATTTTAGTTTCTTATTGTTCATTTAAGGAACTGCAGCCTTTTCTCTCTCTCCTTGGCGGATTTAGGAATGTGGAAAAAGTGGACTGAATAATCCTTTTATCCTACTTCTGTTGTCTTGCATACTTTGATCTGGGTTGATTGAGGACTTGGTCTTGGATTAGCACGCTCCCGATTACTTCATTGGCTAAATTCCAAAGACAATTCTTTTTGCTAGGTTGGGAATAGTTTCTAAATCAGGTGAATTTATCGATTCTCAGAGATATATGCGTATATTTTAGGAAATACGGTTCTGGGCACACAATTTAGGCTCTCATGAGCATTTCCTTTAAAAAACAACAACTCAGAAATCAAATTTCTAGCCCTTCAGATGGTGGAGGTATGCTTCCAAAGTGCACGGGCGATAGCTGCTGTGATCACAAAAGCAGGAAAGGTGGCTGAATAAGATTGGGAAGGATTGGTGCTCTCTGTAACTCTCTGCCTGTCTCATGGTTGGTCAGACCACAGCAAATTGTGCCAAACAGTAAAAAG
>NW_015240472.1:0-617 GCF_001447785.1 Gekko japonicus | reverse complement strand
ATTATTATTATTATTATTATTATTTGATGGCCTCCAGTGCTATCTCTCTTGTTTCTCTTTTCCTATCCCAGCTCACTCTGATGGTTTCTGAAGTTCTGAAGACAACCTTTAACAGACTGGAAAGTAACAGAATGGTGCATTTCTGGAGCTCCTTGCAAAACATTTCATATAACATTAAACTAAGTTCAGAATGATTCATTGTAAAAAAAAATTAAAAAATACATGAAAGTACAGAACATGTGATAACTGATAAGAGAGCAGTCCTAAAGGGGTAGCCATGGGTATGTGCTGCAGGGGGGAAAAAGTAGGAATGTTGCAGCTCCTTAAAGACCAACAAAACTTTATTGCAGCATAAGCTTTCATGATCTAGAACTTATTTCTTCAGATGCTGGCATAAAATTACGTTAGTCTTTGTGACACAAGATTTCTACTTATTTTGACAAGGGAGCTTGGACATAGAAGCCTGTTCCTCCCACACCCATTACAACTGTGAGGAAGTAGGTTGAGGTATTGCAAATGGAAGCACATATGACTGTCCCTGGTACACTTCGAGAGCAACCCTAAACAAGTCTACTTAGACAAAAGACCCATTTTATTCACCAGTATTTACTTCCAGG
>NW_015240471.1:0-617 GCF_001447785.1 Gekko japonicus | reverse complement strand
TCTGAAAAGTTCAGTGGGCACCAAGACAAGTACTGGCAGGCACAATGCGGGGGACCCTTGTGTTACATTGTTTATGGGTCCACACGGGCACTGTCGAGCAGATGAACACCAGGAGCTCTGGTGGCCCAATTAGGATCAGAACCACAGCATGCAGAGAAAGGGGGCTTTAAACTTTCCCCCCTGTACCATTTTCTTAACTGGAAAGGGCTCTGGGCACCTGGTGCTTGACCTACAGGGGAAGTTTATGGGCTCGAAGGGGTCATTTCGGGTTGGGAAAAGAGAGTGGAGGGGAAGGCCTGTTTCCCATGCTTGCTATGGTACCAGTCCCAATGTGGTACCCACTTTGGGTTTAGCTTTTGTGCGGCCACTTCCTTGATTTCTTAAAGAGTGTCTAGAAAACATGTCCTGAGCAAGCAGACAGGGAAGTTTTTAAGAAGTTGGTTCTTCTTCTGTTTCCTTTTAGGCCTTTTATGCATACGAACCACAAAGAATGACTTTGGGCAGACAGTCTTTTTACAGGTCAGTCACTTTTACGGCTCTGTTTGCAAGGCTGTTATAGCTAGAGGTGTGGATGTAGAGGTGTGGCTTCCCGGGAGGTGGTGGGGCTCTCCTTCTCT
>NW_015240470.1:0-617 GCF_001447785.1 Gekko japonicus | reverse complement strand
TAAATTTGCTTCAGTGTAGCTGAGTAAAATATGGATTATAAAACGATTACCCTTCAAATGGGTTGCCACATTACGCTTTTAAAAAAATTGCCTTCCATTTTTACTGTACTCTTTCTGCAAAGATTTAATTTTTGTTCACTTCTGAATTCCTCTGTATCTTCTTGCATTATCAAACCATGTGTTTTAGATGGGAGACCTTTAGAAGATTTCATTCAGCGAAAGCTGTTCAAATGTTATCTGTTTTCAATGAGCGATATATACAAAGAATCCACCAAAAATATATCAAACTTGAAATACAGTAAACTAAAACATTTGTACTAAATCTAAATTTTATATGATACATAAGTACAAGATGCAACATTCAATATTCATAAAACTGATTTACAGTGCAATCATAAATAGAGTTACCCTCTTCTAAATCCATTGAAATCTACAGGCTTAGAAGGGTATAACTCTTCTTATGATTGCACTGGTAATGTTACAAAATCCTATAAATATAAAATGTTAGTATATAATGTATAGTATATAACACATGATCTCATATGGATAATGATGAGTGATAGTAATAGCATAAAATGAAAATGTATGCAGTACATAGTAAAGGTAAAGGTTCCCTT
>NW_015240469.1:0-617 GCF_001447785.1 Gekko japonicus | reverse complement strand
AGAAAAACTGTTGCATGCATGGCCCACAGCATGGCCTAAAGAGTTTATTCCAAAACAGTTTTACATTTTGCAGCTTACTAAAACCTCACAATCTTCAAAAGATTACTATGCTTCCAAAAAATGGTTTTCTTGATAACACTGGTTAGTGTAAAGTGTATTGCTATTCACAGAAACAGACCACACTTTACATGCAAATGAGCATAACAGCACTCAAATACTTTCTTTTGAAAAAGCACACAAGAAAGTCTACCTTGACTACAATTTTGAGATGAGAAGGACAGAAGAGGGGTTCCAGACACATGCTTACTCACCCCAGACCACAGACACATTTTACAAGGATAAGATACTAGCACCACAGGAACCTGGCAAGGAGGGGGGAAAGAACTGGTGAAAAGAGGACACCACCTACTCTGGTGTTCTGGGTCCAAGTCACCACCCCCAACAGCTTTCCAAAAAAGGGAAAAAAAATAGTGCTGCCAATTCTTCAGTGCAGTATAAGCACGTAACAGGTAGCTTAATCTGAATTTGTTTCAGAATAAGTCAGCTACTGTTTCTGCTTGTACAGCTCCATTAGGTGCCAGCTACTCTTTCCTTCCAGTGGTCAAAATGTTTCTTAG
>NW_015240468.1:0-617 GCF_001447785.1 Gekko japonicus | reverse complement strand
AACGACACAGGCTACCCAGCAAAGCTAGACCAGGCCATCCCATATAGTATTTGAAGAAATAGAAACAACAAATCTGAACCTTTTTCTTTCTTTTAATCATTAGGGAGGAAAGTAAAGCAACTTTAAAAAAATCACATAAGAAAAATATTAATGTATTCTTCTTTTGAACAGGGCGGAAGTGGCACTACCGAAGTAGAGCCTCCAAAAACTAGGCGAAACATTACAAAATGTTTCTTTGCCACTGGACTCAAATCTGCTGTGAAACTTTCCGCCAAAAAACAGGGCAGCAGCTCCGGCTGCCACCCAGGTTACGGTTACCCTCTTGTCCCTGGACCGTTTACATCTGACCGAAAAGATGCCGAACTCTACTCCCTCCTCTCTTCTTTCCTGCCCAAAAGGTAAAATTTCTGCCTCAAACGCGGCCGCAATTTCGAGAATCCTGCTTTTCCTCACGCAATGCACCATGGTCGCCGCGAAATGCAAATAAACCTGCCCGTGGCTCAGCCCCTGTCTCAGCCCCACCCGTCGGAGGAGGATGGCGAGAGGGAGGCGGCACGCATAGAGGAAAGACAAAATGGGAGTCGCGCACAGCTCCGACTTCCGGGCTCTCCGCGCAG
>NW_015240467.1:0-617 GCF_001447785.1 Gekko japonicus | reverse complement strand
GAACACTGGATGACCCACTAATCCCAGAGTAAAGTGAATGAAACACGGAGGCTGAATATTCAGACCTAATTAGTGGTCTGAGGATTACAGCTCTAAAATCTAGTTTTATTTCTGTCAGATTTTGAAAGAATATGCACAGGGAAGGGAAGAGAGTAGAAGTTTTGCAGCGTGTTCAAAACACATTTTGGAAGACGAGTGGTTTATAAAAGCAGAGCAGTTGGGAAGAACCATATGGTGTGAAGTAGTTCTTGAAGCATCTATATTGGTATAAGGTGGTGCGGAGTGTTTAAAAAGTAGGATCTAGTAGAAGTGGTAAAAGTAAAGAACAGCAACAAGGATAAGGGTATGACACTTTCTGTGTGAAAGAGAAATCAGTTTTACATGATTATTGTGTAAGAATAAATTTGAGGGCATCCAATAAAATTAACCAGGGGAGATGTTAACAAAATAGTTTGACCTGTGGTATTCCTTGCCACCAGAAGATTGGCACAAGTTTATAAAAAGATACAGTTTTGAAACATTATTGTGTAAAGTACTTGGAATAGCCATCCTAATGCTTAAGGTAAAGGTAAAGGTTTTTCTTGCTCTAAAGCTAGTCAAATCTGAGTCTAGGGGGC
>NW_015240466.1:0-617 GCF_001447785.1 Gekko japonicus | reverse complement strand
ACCCTGGGATATAGTGCGCCTGCGCCGACACACGCATGCACACACATACACACACAAAACAATACCAAAAAAATAATAATTCTATGTTCTTGCTTTAACATAACTCTTGGTTAAACCTGGCAAATGCTTTGAGAACCTTCCTTTCTTGTCACTGAGGTCTGCAGGTCTTTTCTAAGTCTGTTGCCACTAGTGAAAAAAAAACAGTGGAAAACTGTGGGCAGAGATATGTCTTGTAGCTGGCACATGAGTCTTTTGTAAAGATCTTACTCATGATTCGAGATGTGAGTGCTCTGAAGGAGGCTGCTAGGTTTAAAAAAAGAACAAGGCTCTTTTAATTATTGTGTAGGATGGGAAGTAAGATTAGGCGCAGCTTCTTCCTCCTGCACAATTTCTCGGCAAGTAGGATTGCTGTCTTTTCCCTCTGACAGTCCGCTTGTGTGTTCTTGGGGGCCATTTTGTTCCTCCAGGAGGCAGCCCAAATAGTTAGGTTGCTGCCTGAATGGCTCCAAAGTCAGGAATGTGTTGCAAGACTGTAAGTAGTTATGTCTTACGTGTGTCAGAACATTACCAGTACTTTCTTAGAATACGCCTGTGGTGTATTCAATGCAAGGCAAACT
>NW_015240465.1:0-617 GCF_001447785.1 Gekko japonicus | reverse complement strand
TATATTTCACTTTCCTCACCTGAAGCCCCTTGAAGGAGGTGGAGCAGAAACACACATCTCTCAGCATAGCTGTATACATTTCCGTTAAAATCCTGACCAGTTCTGGAGCTCCATGCTGATCAAGAATTTTCAATCTAGCCTTCATTGTGAGCTTATCATGGTACCAAGAACCGGTGGCATTTTTTGCCTTGCCAGGATGCCTCTGCAGATATTTGGCCCCAAATGAGAAAGAATGTTCTACCTACAATGGTTCTTTTCAGACATTACAATTGTAAGTAATGGGAGCCTACCAAGTACATTTATCACAAGCTCACACTATCATTGATCCACCCAAGACACACAATTGCCATACTGTGTCAATAGGACCAACACCTTTATTTACCATGTATACAGACATGGTATGTATGAATGCAAGCACTAAAATATCCAGTGCTCAGTCCATGTGTCGCAGAGCTGTACATGCATGACAAATGCATGCATTGCTATTGTCCACAACATTGTGACCCATGCACATCAGAAGGATCTGTGTATGGTTGATAGTCACCAAGTATGTGCAACTGTTGTCCTGAACTGAATGGCTCAGGTTAGCCTGGCATCATCAGATCTTGGAAGCTAAG
>NW_015240464.1:0-617 GCF_001447785.1 Gekko japonicus | reverse complement strand
CACTTCTGGCTATGTTACCAGAAGTGACATCACAGCATCAGGAAATCACTGTTTTGCCCCCTCAGTTTCCCTATGCTTCCCCAGTGAGTGCTGGCAGGAGATGGGGGAGTGTCGGGGGGGCATTCCCCTGCGGGTAGTGGGAAAGTGGCAACTCTAACAATCACAGACACCTGACACTCTGAATTATTTCCTTTGAATTAAGAGACTCTTCTGACTTACCCGTACAACAGGAGTGCGCAAGACTGCAGGGGATCTCACCGTGAGCCTCTGGTATGTTTTCAAGTGGTGGCGAATCAGTTGAGGGATGCTGGAGAAACTGGGGCCAGCTGGCTCAAAACAGTATCTGCCCTGCAGAGAAGAATGTGCATGATTGGAAACGGAGAGTAGAGAGGTCAGGACAGTGCACTGCTTACTGAAGACGCTTCAAGATCTGGGCCCAATCCAGAGCGGAGCCATCTGGCAGTGTTATTGAAAAGAAAGGCCAAATGAACCAGCAAAACAGAAGAAAAACAAGCAAAGGTGAATTATGAGACAGCTTTGGAGAAATCAACAGTCTCCTGATGGATGGTGTAAACTGTTAGTGGTACCAGGCAGGGCCCCGTTATGCCTTTCATGGG
>NW_015240463.1:0-617 GCF_001447785.1 Gekko japonicus | reverse complement strand
GCATTATTTGCAGATCTCTGTGTTTGGAACCCACCCCGAGCCTGCCGTGCGGGGAGGGCGAGATATCAATCTAATACAATAAATAAATAAAATAAATAAAACCTCAGCCAGCATCATAACTAGAGAGTTCTTCCCATTTCTGCCTGGCTCCATTCCAATTTGGTGTGCGTCCTCCCTCTCTTTCGCCCATCTGGTTTCCTTCATTGTCAGCATTCTACAGTCTCTCTCTGTGCCGGACTGAGACATCCGCGTTAACGGCTGGCATTTGTTCTTTCTCCAAACAGGGAGACCGCGGACCTCTGGGGATCAACGGGACCCAGGGATTTCAAGGTTGTCCTGGCGAAAGAGGAGCGAAGGTATTTCCCAAAGCCTGTGTCGTATTAAAGTGTATAGAATAAGGCCCCGGTCCACTTTACCCGGTATGAGGATCAAGCCATGGTAGTTTACAGGAAACCAGTGGACAGCCGTGTTTATCATGAGAACCCTTCCTCTGCCCACGCACAGGCTCTCCCACCACCTGCAGTCGTAGCTACCCACACTGCCTGAATGCCCTCTTCCCGATGATGCTGGATGGTGGGTATAGCTAGGAGTGCCACTGTCATGACCACAAGGAACGC
>NW_015240462.1:0-617 GCF_001447785.1 Gekko japonicus | reverse complement strand
AGAAGAAGTTACCTAATACAAAAATAGTTAAGCAAGACTCTTCCTTCACAGAAAAGTTACACTGATGTTTGAGATGGATATTATAACAACTTGTAGTGTTCTAGAAAAGCACAGTCCTTTCATATAGATTTTCAAGCAGGCGTGAATCATCTTATTGTTTTACTATCTATATTTGCTTACTTTGACAGCGGTCCTGTCCACACTTCATTGTCTTAACTGCCATTGGCTTTAATGGGCTTTAAGCGGCTTCAAGTGTGAGGAATGTCTGATAGCACTTATTACTGTGTTTATACTGACAAGACACGATTTTCAAATTAGTCAGCATATGATTTTCAAATGGGAGCGGAGGCTATTCTTTGCTTCCTAGACCACAGATTCGCATGGTTATATTTTTGATAATTCTGTCTTGTTTGTTCAGTATGGTTTTTCTCCATCTAATTCACTTCTTGAAAAAATATGGTTGCTATGTGGAGGCTGGTGCCTTTACGTATCTCTTCAGTGAATGGTGATCTCTTGCGCTCTCTCTCTCTCTCTCAATTGTTGTTTTTGACTACCAATTTGCCCTGTGGGTCAGCCTCCATGCTGTGGTTTCCCTGCCTGCCATCAAGCAATGTTTT
>NW_015240461.1:0-617 GCF_001447785.1 Gekko japonicus | reverse complement strand
CCATTCAGCGAGCCCTTAGTAAGAACAGGTGGTTGGCATAGAGTTGGCAGCTTAAAAATGTGACCCCCCCTAGAATAAAATCAAATTCATTGAAAAAGCCTAATTTTTTTTCTTTTCAATTTTAAATTGACTACCATAGGTTGCAAGAAAACGTCTTACAAAGATTTATAACAAATAAGTTGTTAAGCCATCTAAACCTGGTGTTTTGTGTGAGTTAACATTGTTGAAGCCCCCCCTCAATCTCCCTTAATATGAAAACTTCTAAAAATTATTCTGTAAAATCTGAGAAAATTTCACCTGGTTGGGGAAACCTCAAACCTTAACTATAGAAGGGTGTTACATTTAATATATAAGTATTTTAAATGAACAAATAAAATGATGAGTACTGTTGAAACCAATGTTTAGCACAATTATGTCCCATTGATGTCAATGTAATAATTTAGCACCTGCTTGGCAGTGCAGTCCTTAACAGATTCACACCCTTCCAACCTCATTGACCTCAATGGACGTAGAAAGATGTAACTCTGCTTGGAATGGAACTGTAAATGTCTTGCTTTTAAATCAATGGGATGTAGCATACCACATACCTATGTCTGGATCTTAACCACTATTGTACA
>NW_015240460.1:0-617 GCF_001447785.1 Gekko japonicus | reverse complement strand
AGCTAAGCCCCTTCTCCCATTGTCTGCTTGCCTGTCTGAGTTCCCCATGGCTGATTTTGCTTCTGCTTCTTTTTGCCATTCTGCCATCCCAGTTCTGACAGGTTTGGAAGCTGAACTGTAGCGCTGGCAACAGGGTCCTTGACTAGAATCCTCTGAACATCTGATGTGGGGTTTTTTTTTAAATGTTCCCTTTTGCCAGCAACCACTACCCCTTCGGACAGCCCCTACGCTCAGATACCCATCTTCCCATTGATCCCCAACCGGGATTGTGTGATGGCAGGAAAGCCAAAGAAGGATATCCACAAACTGGCAGCCCTGAGGAGTATGGAGCCTGTCACATCTTTTGAGGACCATTTCTTCCACAAGAGAAGGTGGCTGCCAGAGGTGAGAGCAGGTTTGGATTGGTCTTTAGTGCCTGGGATAATAATACCTTGGGATAATAATGTTTCTTATTCCCCACTTTCCAGATAGGGCTTGGGGTCAAATCTGCTTAGCTTCACCTGTAGAACTGTGACAACCAGGTTGTTTTCTGCGCCAGCCTTGAGGCTGCAAGACTGGAATTCTTATGGTGTAAAATGGGAGGCTCTTCTGGTTCAAGGAGCCTCAGACTGACTTCC
>NW_015240459.1:0-617 GCF_001447785.1 Gekko japonicus | reverse complement strand
AAAAAAAGTCTGGGTGGAATAAGGATGCTGCTGCTATCCAAACTTTTTTCCAATCTTTCCCAAAACTTCATAGGAAAGCAGACTTGGGAAATATCGGAGAAAAGCCAGGAAAATTCCAGAAGTTGCACAAATGCTCCACAATGGGGGTGGGGGGGACACTTCCCAAACAGCACCAAACTTGGAACAAATAACCCGTGTGCAGAAGTTCACAGAACTGATACCTTTATACCAGAGCTTTTGCAGAGCCCTTCAATTCACACACGATCTTCTCAAGTGTGCACTTAACCGTGTGCTCTGTGAATGGGACAAACATATGTTTGAAAACACTGGCCCATTCCTCAGACAGCCAAGACTGACTGCAGTCCCCACCCCCTTTAAATAAGTGTATTCCTGGCTGCAAACCTGAATTTGTACTATGTGATCTGTTTTCACCGAAAAGCCCTTTTGTTGCTGTGTTGCCAATGTGTACTGAATTAATCTTTTATATCAGAGATTCCTCTCATTTGAATGTGTGAAATCATTCTGTCCTAAGCAATTTGACGCAGTGTGCTGGTATGAGATTATTTGTGGCAGTCCCTGTGTTCTGGTCAATAGAACAAAGTTTGAGTCCGGTGGCA
>NW_015240458.1:0-617 GCF_001447785.1 Gekko japonicus | reverse complement strand
AACCTTTACCTTTACTATTGCATCAAAAATAACTGGGAACTGTCTGTATTTTTTGTCCAAGCAGGCTCTATCAGTCCTACTGATCCTTATCTTAAACATTAACTGTGGAGCATGTTCCAAAAACACCTGGATTTAATTGGGCACAAGGTCCTGGCTGTGGTTCATGTTGAATGTTGTCAAGGGATCTGATGCCAAAGAGAAGGTTTCAGACTGCCTCAGGAACATTTACATCGTTTGAGGGGAGGAGCCAAGGACACGGCAACAGAGCACATGTGGATGATCCCAGGATCAATCTGACATCCCCAGTTACAGGCAGGGGCAGTCTGGGGTCCTAGGCAAAAGTCAAGGGTGGCCTCTCCCTCACCCATTTTATTCCTGCCGTCATATATCTCAGTCAGCGATGAATGGTTCGGTGTGGCAGTAGCAGGTGGCACACAGTATATGTAGACAGCTGCTGCATGGGCCATGGGTGGAAAGAAGGGAGCATGTGATGCTCTTGTCTTGTGCCTATGTGCCACTTTCTTCCCTGCAGCTGCAGCTTGGTGTGCTGGCTGGCCAGAAAGTGAGGACGGTTGACTGCACCATCCCTCTCTGCTGGCAACAAGGCAGGACTGAGA
>NW_015240457.1:0-617 GCF_001447785.1 Gekko japonicus | reverse complement strand
TTTTCTCTCATTAGGGACAGCTTTCCAAGTTGTAGTGTCATTCTCAACCCAGCTGATACCTCAGACCCTTTAAATGGACATGCTGGGGATTGAAACTCTGACCTTACATGTACAAAGCATGTGCTATATTAATGTTCCCAAGGAACAGCCTCTATTAGGGTTACCACTTTCTGGTTCCAGTACAGAACCTTTCAGGGACATTCCCTATCACTCACCCTCACTCAATGGAACTGTGGGGGAAAATGGGGGAGAGGCAGCATTGCTTGGCTTTGGGATGTCACTTCCTGCTTCAGAACAGAAAGTAATGTCGTGGTGCACCATAGAGGTTTGGAAATTCCTAGTACACTGTGACATCGCTTCTTGTCTCAAGACCACACGTGACATCAGGATGCTCTAGGAATTTCCCAGTCTCTGTGCTTTTACCTAATGTCACTTCCTATTCTGAAACAGGAATGTTGTCCCAGCAATTTTACCCCTGCCTTTCCTGGGGATTGCCAGCCAAGCACTGGCAACCCTCCTCATCTGATTATTTGCTGATTCATTCCTTGCACTGCTCATCATGAATACATGAAGCTGCCTATCACTGAGTCAGGCCACTGGTCCATCAAGGTCAGTAT
>NW_015240456.1:0-617 GCF_001447785.1 Gekko japonicus | reverse complement strand
AAAAAAAAAAGCTAATAAAAACTGTTGCTACTTAAGTGGGGGAAAAAATCCCTAATGTAACTTAGGATATTTATGATCAGCTGTACAAGGTGCCTGTCTTTTGCAATCTTTACACATTTGTTATCTGATGCAAACCTTTTTTTAATTTCCTAATTTCAGAACTTAAATGTAAATAATGTTTTCATCCCAAAGTTAATAGTGTAAATTTAGAGATAGTACAGTGTGTGTTTTATCTATTGGTTAGATGTTTATGTCCTGTGTTAACAGGAGTCATAGTATATCTACCTATAGCTATATAAATATTGTTTCTGTAATAAGTTTGGGTAGTTAGAGCATTTGCTGGGTTTCTGCAAGAGGGACCATGAAAATGAGACTATCAACTGCTAAAATTCTCTAATGCTCCATATTGTGATGAAGCAGATTGGGGTTCGGGTATGAAAATTAGTGATAATAAAATAGTGAAAATCTGCTTCCTCAGTTGCTTCAGTGAATTTCTCCACTGGCCCAAGAGCCCCCACAAGCTTATGACTTATACCGTTCCAACCCACGGATGCACCTGCCAGTGCCTGTATTTATGTCTATTTATTCTTTATTTTATTCGATTTATACCCCACCCT
>NW_015240455.1:0-617 GCF_001447785.1 Gekko japonicus | reverse complement strand
CAAGATGGGGTTTTCATACACTACTTGCGAAGGATAATTAGACGAAGAACCATTCCCAAATCAAGGTCCGGGGAACTAGTGAAGCTTCTCCTCCAACCCCTCAGTTTTGCTACAGATCAGAGACGGGGAAGGAACCGCTGATCCCTGACACTCAGTGGGGCAGGAGTCATGCTCGACTCCCGGCCAGCAATAACAACCACCCTGCAAGGTAGGCGAGGCAAAGAGACGGCGAGCATCCCAACTGAGCAGGGAATCTGAACCCGGATCTAATAGCTCAGCTCTGTGTATTCCTCCGTGCTGGGCAAAACAACACACACATCCAGCAGAGCTACTTACGCCACGCGATGGTCAGCGCTACTCAGGAGTAAGAACTTCAAGACGAAACCCAGCGCAGCTTGTCAGCACAGATGGGGAAGATGTGTCAGTTGTGGCAGGCACTGAACTACGGGCGCTTTTATCCCAGAATTTTACCCACGAGGGGCACGTGCAAGATGGGTGCAAGGAACACCTCCCCGACTAAGTGGCACCTCCCCGACGCCTTCCCCTGAAGCCCTGCCTGGCCTAGCAAGAGCTGTCTGCCTCTGCAGTGCTGCGTCTTCCCCTGAGGCTATGTCAAT
>NW_015240454.1:0-617 GCF_001447785.1 Gekko japonicus | reverse complement strand
GCTGACCATGTTTAGCTTTTGAGATCTGACTAGCTGGGACATTCCAGGCAAAATCTGTAGGTCAGCAAAATCAGGGTACAAAATCTGTATATCAGTAAAAATGCCAGAAGAGACTGACTCTGCCTGTGACAGTAGACAACCATGACGGGTCTGAGAGCTCATGTATGCCTGCAATCAACTTTTCTGAAGACCAGATATAACTTGGATATCAAAACATACCAAAAAAAGGCAGAAATTTGCTCTTAGGGATTCAATTTGACTTCTACTGTTCAGTCGACGAAAGCTTACATTTGAATAATTTAGGGATTACATTTACTATCCTAGAGGTTATTGCATTTTGAATAAATTTCCTAATGAACAATGTTTACTCTGGAAAGTAACACAGAAAAGGCAAAATTACTTGCCGCAAGCAAACAGAGTAGCCATTCACAAATTCAACGTAACTGCAAAAAAGAACCAGTAGGATGGCAAACATCTAATTGTATCTATATGTCCAAGAACTCATTATGTACATATAGAAGATGTACTTCCACTACAGTAACACCACATGTGGGTAACTAGAGACAACTGAGATGAAAGCAAGAGCTGCCACCATATTACACTAAACAAAGTCAAAA
>NW_015240453.1:0-617 GCF_001447785.1 Gekko japonicus | reverse complement strand
ACCGTGCTTAGCTTCGGAGAGCTGACAAAATCAGGCTAACCTGGGCCCATCCAGGGCAGAGTTCCAAGTTTGTCAGGCAGGTTAACTCCAGGCTCTGATCTACCAGCCTGCGTTGTTTGGCAGCGCTTCCAGTAAGGACTCGCGCGATATTCCTGAAAGGATGCGAGCAATATTTGAAAACCCTGTAATCCCTCTTAATGAGGCATGGCCGCCACCACAATAAACAGGATGCAACTGCGGAGCTGGTATATCATTTGAAAACACTTGAGGCGTACTGCAGATTGTTTGCAGGCATCGGAGTTGTGTGAAAAACACATTTGGTTAATTAATCAAACTTTGGGCGCCAAGTACAGTGGGTGGTGATGTTGTTTATAATGCTTATTAAGTGTTGCTTTTAAAGGGCTGGATTTATGGCTTCTACCACAGTAGGCATCTTTGGGTAACTTTGGACCTGTGACAACGCCTCAGTTCTGTGATAAATTACCCTTGCCGAACATCAGTGCTGATCTGTGGGATTAAGGCGCTGATGCGTGACACAGATAGTTTGCCCGCTTCTATTGGAACTCACTCATTACCAGCAGCTACACTGGAGGAGAAGAAGATTGGATTTATACCCC
>NW_015240452.1:0-617 GCF_001447785.1 Gekko japonicus | reverse complement strand
CCCCACCAGAAAAAAAATCTGCCCCACAAACCACAAAAACCTGGCTATGGGCAACACTATGTGTGCTCCCTGCAGCGCCTGGCACCCCAATCAAGCTAATAGGCATTCGTAGCAGCGATGGGATGGGGGGTGATGGGGGCTGACAACCTAGTCCCAAGGCATGTTTACTCAGAAGTAAGCTCTGTTGCTTTCAGTAAGGCTTACGGTCCCCCCATAGTCGCTGGAGGGGTTCGGTCCGGGCTTCCGCAGACAGTTCTCGGTCTCGCCCAGTAAAGAGCAAAGACTTCTTTCCTCGAAGCTGCTGCCGTGGCTTTCTCGCCCTCCCAGCGAAGGCGGAAAGGGGGGGCGGGGAGAGAAGACCTCTGCAGGCCGCGGGTGACTCCGGCTGGATTGCGCGGCGGGACTGGTCGGCAGCTGCAGATTCCTCCTTGGCAGGCATCAGAGCAGCAAGCCCGCTTTGCCCCAGAGCAGAGATGCCCCCAGGAGGCGGCCCTGCCCGACCCCCTCCCGTTTCGAGAGGCAGAAATTTACCAACCCCGCTCATAGTTCTAGAAAACCAAAACACTCTGACCTAGAAAGACGTGCAGCGACCCCGCAGGGTTTTCAGGGCAAGAGAC
>NW_015240451.1:0-617 GCF_001447785.1 Gekko japonicus | reverse complement strand
TTTTTTGCTCTGCATTTAGGTATCAACCATGGGGACCTCAATGACCACAACATCTTACTGGATACCGATTCTGCTTCCCCTGAAAGTCCGCGCTACAGAGTGTCGGGTATCTTGGACTTCGACATGAGCTACGGCTGTTATGTATTCGAAGTGGCAATCACCATCATGTACATGATGATTGAGAGCCAGGATCCGCTCGGCGTCGGAGGGCACGTCCTTGCAGGGTTCGAAAGCATCGTTCCCTTGACCGCCGAGGAGCGAGATGCCCTCCTCCTCCTTGTGAGCGGAAGGTTTGCTCAGTCTCTCGTGATGTCCGCACACACCATTCGGCTGCAGCCCGAGAATGAAGAGTACCTGATGATCACGGCCAAAACGGGATGGAAGCGCTTGGCGAAGCTTCTTGAGGTGGGCCAGGAAGCCGTGGAGAAGATCTGGTTTGAGACGGCAGAGAGATATGCCTGCAACGACCCACCTATAGATCTCGTATTACATAGTGATCAGTCTTGTATATTAAATATGGGGAAATAACAATTCCCAGTGTAAATACTGCAGGGGTATTGAATAAATGATGCTAATTTGCAAGTACCCTTACCCAAGGGTCATTTCGTAGAAAAAGA
>NW_015240450.1:0-617 GCF_001447785.1 Gekko japonicus | reverse complement strand
GGAGGAGGGAGGCAAGGAAGTTGTGCTATGTAGTTGTAAATCCTTCCATTCACAGAAAAGTCCAACAATGTGTCCATTCTCTCTTTGTAGTAATTTTTGTCTTTACTTTTACAGTGTAAGTGTTCAAGGTGAAAGGCCCTTGTACTTTGGTTTATTTTTACCGTGAGAAAGGGAAAATTCAAGGAGCCATTTTTTGAAAGCAGAAAGGCAGAGCTGCCAGTGTAATCCTTTCTGGGACAATGTCTGGCCAAGTCTGTTGATTAAGAACATAAGAAGAGTTCTGTTGGATACAAACCAATAGCCTATCTATTCAAGCACCACTACTGGCCAATAAAGGCTAACCAGATGTCCCAGAAGACCCACAGAAGCCAAGGCTAATTGGAAAATGTCCATACCAGATACATAACCTGGTGAGTCATTCTCTCATCCTCCCTCTGAAAGCTAGGCACCAGAATAGCAGCCAGATCTGAAGATCGTCAAATAGTAGTGATATTTTTTTCCAATTTATATTTGTTATATTGAAATTGAGAAATTAGGGCTCAGGGGAGTATTTATTAATATATTATTTTATTTATTAATAATCTGCCTAGCCCTAACCTGGATAGCCCAGGATAGCC
>NW_015240449.1:0-617 GCF_001447785.1 Gekko japonicus | reverse complement strand
CACTGTGACTCAAATCCAGACAGGCTGAGTTGATAACATGAAGGATTGAATTCGCAGAGGAGTTAGTGAGTCTATGAGGATCTACTCTTGCACTCATGCTGCTTCTGTCTACACTTTGAATTATTCACAGGCTTTCTTTTATGGGGAAGTGATTAGTCCTAATTTTCTTTCCCTTCTCTCCCAAATTACTGATTGATGAGAAGTGACCCTGTGGGACTGGTATAAGCTGTGTTTGTAATACCTGCCTAGCATGGAAGGGCTCATGAGTGGAGGTGGGGCTCCTGCGTAAGCTGGAACTTTGAAAATTAATATAATGATTTCATCTTACATTTCAGAAGCGGGTGCATTTGAACTTTTCAAGAACAGAGATATTTTCCCTTTTAAATGTCGAATTTGACTGTAAATCTCAAAGCAGAGCACTGCTGTGGAGAAAAGTCCACTGAGTGATTGGTTTAAAAGGGTATTTTGTGCCAACTTTGAATTCTCCCCTCCCTGATCTTTATACAAAGGAAACTTGCTATCCCGAGCAGCAAAACCACTTAAAATCTGGCTTTACAATGGGAGTGTAACTTTGGCCATGGTGTTCGGTGGGGGCGGGAGGGGCACAGCGTTATCAC
>NW_015240448.1:0-617 GCF_001447785.1 Gekko japonicus | reverse complement strand
CAAGAGGGGACTGGGGTGATCTTAGCTGATTTCTCCCTGAATTTTGAACCCCTTGTGGTGCTGCAGATACAAGAGTCCCTTGACTCTCAGCTGCAGCTTGGATGGACATGGACCAGAGGAGAGGCCTTCTGGACCCCTTTTGTCCATAGTTTGTAGAATCCAAATGGTTCTCTCTCTGGGTTTTTTTTGTTGTCGTTAAATAGCCATAGATATTTCTCTCCTTCCCAGTTGTATTTTGTACATGCTGTGGGTGGGGTGAGTGGGCCATATCTTTTGTATTTTATACTAGGTTAGGGAGGGAGAGGCATTGGTGCAACTGCTGGATTTATTGCTGTGATCTTCTTGAGTTGCTTGAAAAGACCGTTTTCTGGTGTCCACATTTTAGAAAGGAATCGTTCTGGAGAAAGCAGGAGGAAAAATCTCTTTGGGGACTAGTGAGAAGAAAGTGAGGATACTTGAGCACCAGCGCAATGAGGTAAGCCAGATGTTGGCCCTGTATGATGGAGTGTCGAGCAGACGTTCTCATGGGTTAACTCATAGGGATGTGGATGTGTTTTAATGGTTTTGTTTTTTAACAGATGCATAGTAATGGTTTTGTTTTATTATCTTAGCAGTAA
>NW_015240447.1:0-617 GCF_001447785.1 Gekko japonicus | reverse complement strand
AAAAATTGTGAATATTTTTATTATTATTTCAATAAAACCATTCTAAGCAACAGTTTGCTTGTGACTGTTAAATAGTCTAATAATGAAGATGTATTTCTCTATGCAGTTTTGCATGGAACACCTGCCTATTTTAAAACTTCATGAAGCCACAGCTGCCTTGTAGATGTTGCTTCTTACTTTCTTTTTCAGGGTCATTGTACTATAGTAGTATAGCGTATCAGATGAGAACCTGAGACAGCCTGGTTTGGATCCTCACTCTGTCCATTAAAGCCTGCTGAGTGACTTTGGACTCATCACAATCTCTCAGACTTAACCACCATACAATGTATTTCATTTTATTTAAGTTACTTCATTTACACACCACTTTTCTCCCCAATGGGGAGAAAGTGGTTTCCAATTTTCTGCCCTTCATTGTATTTGTATGTCACACTTAGCTCAACTCTGCTGAGTAGGCAAAGGCAACTCCCAGTCCATGAAGGATGGGAATTGGACTTGAATTCTTCTGGAAAGTTCTACAAATTAAGACATTATTCGTGTTGGAAAACAGGAGTGTTTAAGAATGCAGTGGCCAGTCTGTTGCTGGGCCTTCCTATGTGGGAGCACTTCCAGCCTGTGCT
>NW_015240446.1:0-617 GCF_001447785.1 Gekko japonicus | reverse complement strand
CTGGTGCTGAAATGGCAGGAACCGCTATTCCTGCCCATCACCAACCTCCTGGGGGCATGGCCAATGCATCAGCCCTGGGGTTGGCTGTCCAAACCTTATTTCTATGTATTTTCAAGGACATTGTGGGTTGCTACCTTTACTACGGAGTGCTATATATGATGGCTTTGTACTCTGGTGTGTATATAGGAGTACAAAATGCAAAGTGAGAAGCTGCTCTAGCTCACCCAGAAATGAAATATTATCCTCCACATGCACATACAAAACCCCATTCAATTTAACCTGTGCTTGTTCATTCTCAGTCTTGGCTGCACCAGTCCTGACGGCAAGTTCCCCAGGTTATGGCAACATAGTGGTGAGCTGGAGAGCTGTATATATGGCTGTTGGATTCTTTGTGTCTATCATGCGATCAGATGGTTTGGGCAGCATGCTGAGAGAGAACACCACCAACACCTCCTTGGTATTTTCTAGTCTAGATCCAGGAACTCTCTATACCATCAAGGCACACGCTTGGGAGGCCAGTGGGATACCTGGGGATGACTTCACCTACAACCAAAGAACACGTAAGGGTTAAATACCAGTCAGTAACTTTGTATTTCCTGCCAACCTAGCAGTTCGAA
>NW_015240445.1:0-617 GCF_001447785.1 Gekko japonicus | reverse complement strand
CAGCTTAGTGGGAACACTGGCTGTCATATTGAATTATGATAAGTCTCTAGCTTTCATGGCTGTTGAGAGGAAAGTTCTTTGATAATCCACAATACAGTTATTAAAAATATGCCCAACAAAATTATGCACACACATAATAATGCATGTGAAAATTATGTTACTTATCTAGATCTAAATGTTCAACCTGCATCAGTGTACCAGGCCATAATTTTTCTATTATATTAGTGCTGGTAAGCTGTCCATCTCCCTCACAGAAAATACCACCCACATTGACCTTCCTAAGTAATTGATTGCTGACTCTAAACTTTAACAAGTTATGCCTTTAATCTTTATGGTCTTCAAGCCTACATTATCTGAGTGTTTCCTGTGTCTGAGTCCATTTTGTAAAGGAGAAAGCGGAAGATGTGCAGAGGAAATGACTCAGCCAAGGTCAGTTGGGGCATCTGGTCAGTCCTAGCCATCAAACCATGTCTTCTCTTTTGTTTACTGCTCTTCTTATTCCTGCATCCAGTCCATTGTCATTTCTGCATTCTCTCACTGAAGGCCAGTTCCCATACAACTCTTTCAAGATCATTCAATTTTTAAAGTTTGCAAGACAATGCACATATCTCCTTCTG
>NW_015240444.1:0-617 GCF_001447785.1 Gekko japonicus | reverse complement strand
TTAGTAGTTAGAGGAGCCAGGCCTTTCCACGCAGACATAATCTTCAACAGTGAAACTGTTGATACTGACTGACTTGCCATACGTAGAATCCTCTATCAAGGACCTAATCCAGGTGCTGTACAAAACATGAATTATTATTCAAAAAATATATCTTTCTGTCAGGAGGGGAGGAACAGCGCACCCCTCCTGCTGCCCCTCCCTGAGTAGTACCGATTGGCAAAAGGAGCACAGCTGACAGCCACAGAGAGAAGCAGGAGCCAGGCCCAGGTTCGAATCCAGGAGTGGGGAGCTGCGGAGTCCCCCTCTTTTGATGCCAGCAGGAAGGGGGAAATTAAAGAAGCTGCCCGGGAGGGCCCGTACTCCTACCCTGCAGACCAGCTAGAGGTTCCCCAGCAGCCAAGGGAGGACGCCTAGGAGGGTGTGGCTGACAGTCTTAACGATGCTGGCCTGACCGTGAGGAGGAGGGATGGGAGTGCGCAAAGGGGGATGAGGGACGAGCCAATCCCTCGGCTACTCCTCTGATGAGCAACAGGGAGGGGTAGGAGCAGGGTGGGAGGATTCAAAACGGAGAAAGGATGCCGGCCGGCTGAGGAGGATTAGCTGGAGCTCCTCTGAAT
>NW_015240443.1:0-617 GCF_001447785.1 Gekko japonicus | reverse complement strand
TCCTTCCTGGGGTCACCCTAAGTCAGCCGCAACTTGACGGCACAACAAACACACACAGTCCCCTGGAACCTGGTTGTTGTTCAGTAAGCTTAATGTTTTCTTTGGTCGAGTATGAGAAACTCACCCAAAGAGCTCTGCACCTTCCCTTCCCCAGGGTCCACTGCTTCTTCCACTTGATCCCTTTGGCCAAGCAAGGGAATTACGCCATCGTGGCCAACGTGGAGAGCATGGATTACGACCCGCTGGTGGTACGGCTCAACAAGGACATCAGTGCCACCGAAGAAGCCATGGGCGCCAGCCTTCAGCAGCACAAGTTCCAGTACATCTTTGAAGGTCAGTGGGTTTCTGGCGGCCTGGGAATGACGGGCCCCGAGGGGGGCTGGGCAGGGAGGGGAGACGCCCATCATATGGGCAGAGACGTGATTGGCTGGATCCAGGCGGGAGGTTGCTCAGTGAGGAAGGGGAAAGGAGCGCTTGAATTCCCAGCAGCTCCCCACAGCGGCTCACCGAAGCGGTGATCGTGAGCCGGGCCTGTATCATTTCCAACTGCAGTTGGTGGCCGCTTGGATTGCCTGAACCAAAAAAAATTAAGAACATGAGAGAAGCCATGTTGGAAC
>NW_015240442.1:0-617 GCF_001447785.1 Gekko japonicus | reverse complement strand
GGCGGGATAGAAATCCAATCTCCTCCTCTCAAAGCAGAGAGACCTGTGTTTGCCTCTTGAGAAGTCGGTTGTCTCTGTCAGTGTTTATGGGAATGCCTTTTTGGCAAGAAGCCGGCTTTCTCTGTGGCTGGTTCCCCCTAGGCCACTGCAGGGTGGGAACTGGCCTCTTTCTGTAAGAAAAAGCCAAGTGGGGAAGGTGAACAAGAGAGAAGATATTCCTCCTCTCCTTCCTTGGTGTTTGTCTGCTTTCATTGCTGGGCAGAAGGCCGGAACTCCCTGTGGGTCGATGTAATTATGGCTTAGAGGTATCTGGATGATGCAAAAAACCCCTCTGAACCTGTGCAGGGTGTGGACTCTTCACATGCATGCCAGTCTCTGGCAGTTCTGTAGGACAAAAACACGCACTTAACAGGTGAATCACTCCTGTCTGAGGATCTTAGACAAGGTACAGAAGATGTAGCTGCCAGCGATTTAGAACCGCTTCTGATAGTGCAGGCCTTTTTCCTTAAAGAAGTACACTTCAAAGGCGTATTCTTATATCTGTTTCAATACCCCGTTGATCTTGGTGAAATTTCACGCATCTCCATTTGTAAGGTTCTTGGGGCAGGGACCTTGTG
>NW_015240441.1:0-617 GCF_001447785.1 Gekko japonicus | reverse complement strand
TTAGCTTCTGAGATCAGGCTATCCTGGGCAATCCTGGGCACACTTCTCTATAGTCCAAGCAAAGGAAGAACTCATTTCCTCAAATTAACACAGTATGAATGCTGGGAAAGGCAATATCCCTGCCCTGCCTCAAGGGAAGCCAGCACGTGAATAAGCTACTTGGCCCTCAGTGCGGTCTGCCTTTGTTCATTCAAAGAGCACACATACCACCTTTGGGTTTTGACACCTACACAATGGGCTAGAATACAAAGATTCCTCTCCCCGCCCCGCCCCACCCATCTTTTCATTCAGCTTGTTAAGGGTCTCACACCTGAGCTTGGAGCCCAGGAAGCCGCGTTTTGCATCTCAAAAGGAGCAATCCCCTTGTCAGCTTCCAAATCTCTAATTAAAGTATCCACCTAGAAAAGATGAGTCTCTTCCTGCAGGTGGGGGACAGGTGATGCCATGAGCCAAATCCTCTCGGGGAGGGTTGGGAGAATCAGGTGTTGGGAGTGAGCGAAGAGCTGAAGAAGTCACACCGAACCGTTCCAGTTAGCAAACCCATAAGGAGTGCGCCCAAAGGAAGCTGTGGGACTCCTCGGTATGAGGAAGAGGTCCTTCAGAGCGCTGCAGAGACA
>NW_015240440.1:0-617 GCF_001447785.1 Gekko japonicus | reverse complement strand
ACAGCTACAGCAGTTTTGTAACACTTTTTTTTGGTGAAGAGTACAACATCATCAAGCAACTGACCGAGAGAACGGGTTGCAGTTTGTACTTGGTTACACCCTGTCATTTGCTTCAGCCTCATCTGCTGAAAATAAACTTAGAAGTAAATGCTCTGAACACCACAGGCAATATTTCTATAATTAGCCCCAAATGTTTTGAAAATCACACATGAATTACAACATACAGATGGTTATTCTGGAGACAGAACACATGACTTATGGAACTGTTCCTTGTAGTTGACAACCTGACTGGCTAAACCCTCATTCCTACCACAAACTGGCTGTTTTAGCCGTGGACCACATCCAAAGTGTCCTAGTCTTACTGAACTGCAAATTACTCCAGAAGGGTAACCATGTTAGGTCTGTTGCAGGTCCCGTGGCACTTTGGAGACGAACAAAATTTGTTCCTGGATAAAATTTTATGAGGAAATGAGAATTCCCTCATGAAAACATGTGCTGGAAAAAACCATTAACCTGTTAAGTGCCACTGGAACTATTTTATTTTGCTTAGCAGAACTTTCCCTGAAAATGAGTGGTTTTGTTTTCCATTTAAAAAATAATAATGTGACCCTTATATC
>NW_015240439.1:0-617 GCF_001447785.1 Gekko japonicus | reverse complement strand
GGGGCCAGAAATCCCACAGCCCCCCTGCAGCTGTTGTGGGGGGAAGGCGGAGAAGCACATTTCTGCCCCACAGTTGGCTTTCTTTTTATAACTGCCAGGTTTGGTCGGCCTCCACACCCTGGCAGGGCAGGGGAAGGGTGGGGGGCTTGGGGGAGTCTATTGTGGCAGAGGAGACAAGAGTCCCGATGGAATGCGCTAGACAAGACCTCCACCGGCAGCCCTGGCCAGGGTCCATCCATGTGACTTGCGCCTCTCAGGTCACCATGCGATCCTGTTCTCTGTGCAAACCGAGGCCTCTTCTCCCAGCGTCCCCACAAAACAGGAGCCCAACTGGTCATTGGTCAGCTGAGACACAGTTGTGCCGCCCCCCCCCCCAGCATAAAGCTGTCTCCTTTTTGTGCTCAGCAGTAACAGAGCAGGATATTGCCCTTTCCCGTCATTTCTCCCAAACCCTGCCCAGCCCCCCCTCCCCGCGCAGCTGCTCCGGCCACAAAAAAGTCTTGTGTTACCAGAGAGGAATTTGCCACACCTGCCACATTTGGCCTTCTGGGGGCCCGAGAAGGAAGGCCAGGCGGGGGGCCCCTGGGGGAGAAGAAAGGGGAGGGCGGTGGGGGGGG
>NW_015240438.1:0-617 GCF_001447785.1 Gekko japonicus | reverse complement strand
GAAATGCAAACAGCACTTTCTGAATGCATTTGCAAATATTCCCTAAGGAAATAACAACCCAGAAAATATGTTTGGTTTGTTTATCCAATAAATTGCTGTTTAAAAAAGGGGGAGAGCCAAAGAGATTAAATCACTTGGCTGTGGTCCAGGTCAAAGATAAAAGCTGCAAAGCAGCATCCGCCAGGACAGCCTTGGTATCTGCAGAGTCCAGGGCAACTAGGAGGGAGCCTTTTAGTATGGCACTCTGAGCTGATAGAGACTTGCTGGCCTGATGGGAAACAGAGGAAAATGCAGTAGGTGTTGCTGTCTGAGTCACTGCATTCACCAGCAGGAAGCAGATTCTGTACATGAAGGCTCTGTGCTTGGTCAGGTGGGGCTTTGGGAATGCTGTGACCAACAGCTGTTTAGTAGGTAGGATTGTTACTTCTAAGTCCTGGAGAGGGCTCCTCTGGTACTTTTAAGAGGAGCACGTAAATGAGAATGTCATCTAGTCCAATGTACCACATCATTGTTGCACAGTGAAAGGAAAATAACACATCATTCAGGAAGCCCTGCAACATCAGTGACACTGAAGCTAATACTTTTGCAGAGCTTTCTACTGGTGAAGTGAGGAAGAC
>NW_015240437.1:0-617 GCF_001447785.1 Gekko japonicus | reverse complement strand
CAGGCAATAACTGTTGATATACATTCCAACACTTCACAGGCAAAACAAGACACATGTTTATAACCCCTCAATTCTTATATCAAACAGCACTGCCTATCTGTTCCCTTCTTTTACATTTATGAAGCTTCTGCACTGCATGCTTTATGTTGTATTATGTTGATTTTGCAATCATCGCCTTTGTTACATGACTTGAAAGCATAAAGGGGAATTATTTGATTGCTAATTTTTTTTTTACAAAAACGAGGATATGTCTGAGGATATAATGGCACCACACTTCATCATTTGCAGGGTGTGACTTGTGAAATAGCAGACTGTGCATTGCATGATGCTTTAGTGTTCATGTGTATGCATTTGACAAGATGCAGCTAAAGATTTAACTGCAACAGACTGTGAATAACAACTACAGCTACTTACAATAAGAGCATTAATAATACATCCTTTAAAATATAGGGAGAGGGATTTCCCAGTGACAGAAAAGAGAGCCTCTCACTGCTAATACAAATAGTTGTTAATAAACTTTTCCTCCACAGACTGTGTGTGTTTAATCTAAGCACAGGTGATTTTCTTTTCCTGTGGTTTAACAAGTCTGTGGTCTGCTTTCTATTGGCAGGTGGTTT
>NW_015240436.1:0-617 GCF_001447785.1 Gekko japonicus | reverse complement strand
CCGAGGCAGGCTCAGGGCGTGATGTGGCAAAAGTACCAATAAGAGGTTAAGAATGAGTACTAAATATACCAACAGCTCAATAGGTACTTTTTTCACAGCTCAAAAATGCACGATCTCTCCAACAAATCAAGATGGTTAATTAAGTCAAGGGATCTTTTGATATTAATCAAAATAACAGCTTCTCAGAAAATTAAAAATATGAGGAAACAGGAGAACAACTGGTACCCTTTGATGGTTTATATAATGATTCTTATACAGTTTAACAGTTTTATTTAAGAATACTGTATTTAAGTACTTGTGGTTTTTTGTGCACTATTTGTTTATAGCATTAATATTTTGTAACCATTGGTTACTGGAAAAAATCAAAAAGAAAAAAGGCATTAAAGGGAACTGCATGTTTTTCTCAGGACAAGTATTCTGTGGGAAGGGTGGGATACAAATATAAAGACGTGCTAAAACCCACCCAGACCACCCCAGATAGATTTCTTGTCATAGCAAACAGCATTTTATTATACATACCAAATCAGATGGTTTTCCATCGAGATTTAAAAAGGAAAATCTATTACCTTTGCTCGCTGTCTACAAATGCTTCACCAATTCACTAAGGACCTGGAGAT
>NW_015240435.1:0-617 GCF_001447785.1 Gekko japonicus | reverse complement strand
ATGTTACTTAACTGCCCATTTCCACTCCTTAAACCTCTGTTAAACGGACAGGACTTTTCTTCCCTCTGTATAACTGGAAGCCTTCTCTAGTTTATCCTCACAACAGCCTTACGAGGTATATCATATGATGCAGGAGCACTGAGCGCAGTAGCTATATTTGCTTTCTTAAAGCCACACCACAAAGTTCCCAAAGATAGAACACCACAAATGTGCGGAACATATGGAGACAAACTATATGACCATCTGAGAATGGTTTTGAATTTCCTTCCATAATTCTTGGTGGGTTAATTTAATTTTATTTTTGCAGCGGTTTGGATGACATTGAGAAGCAAAGCAAATAATTAAGAAATAGCAGGTCTCCAGTTATTGCAGTGGTCGGATCTAGAATTAAATTACCCTTCTTTGTTTCACAATTGGGTGATAAACCCCAGTGATTCATTTATGCCGGCAGTTTCACAATTGCAAATAAACAGCTGTTTGATTCAGTGACTAAATGCAAAGAGGGGGTGTTTGCCATTCTTAAAGGACTTCTGGTATGCACAAGATGGATTTCCAGCACTTCTGAAACGCCTTTGCAACTAGAAGATGTAACTATAAAGAGAGACAGGTAACTCTGG
>NW_015240434.1:0-617 GCF_001447785.1 Gekko japonicus | reverse complement strand
TTACAAAAAAGGACTCTCGTGAGTTTTTTTTGCAAAGACAGAAAGGCTTTGTGTGTCACTTTGTTTCTCGTCAGCACGTGCAAACCAGATCGGATCTGCTGCATTACGGGCCTTGAGCCCTCTGCTAGCCCAATAGTCCTTCAAAAACACCCTGATAATTTGCAATCTTTGCTTGCTCGCCTCCCGGCTTGGAAAGATCAAGCCTGTGGATCAGCCCAACGGAAGGCTTGAACCACCCATATTCTTCCACTCGAAGATCCACTCAAAACATCCATGCCCTAGAAATGGGGCTGAAATGCTTCCTTCTGCTCATTATTTGCTTGGCTTAGCTGGTTTTCCAAGACTTTGGCAGGGCAATGCAAACAACGCAGATTAAGATCAAAGGCTCGCCTCTCTTCTCCTTGTCTTGGAGTAAGATCGCTCTGTAAGGGCAAAGTCCTGCGGTGCGAAACTAAGCTTTTTAATAAGTCTCCGAACAGGCTGGCAGGCAATTCACAGGGAGGGAGTCGAGCACCTTAGCGACAAAATGAGATACACAGAAAGGAGAGTTTGGCCAGTAGGACAGATGGCTTTAGGACTAAGGTCCCAGAAGTGCATAATTTTTGTAATGAAAAGTA
>NW_015240433.1:0-617 GCF_001447785.1 Gekko japonicus | reverse complement strand
CCACTACACCAAACTGGCTCACAATCTGTGTGAATGCAGGCATCGTCACTTCCTCTCAGCCTAAACTACTTCATGGGGTGGTTGTGCAGAACAAAAGGGGGTGAAATAAAAAGAGTAATACATTCAATGAAATAACAGCAGCAGAAAGGTTTTGCAGAAGGAGGGATCCCAGGAGGCGCAATGTCTGATCGACATCTTCCTCTGGCACAGCTGCTAAAGGTAGGGGAAGCCTGTCCCCTCTTGCCAGTGGACGGGGCACCCTTCCCGCAGTAGGTCCCTCACTCTTTCTGGAGGCTTCCATTCAATGTGGCGGCTACCTGGCAAGGGGCGCTCTGCCCCGGCAGGCGGACAACTTGCACCAGCTTCATCCAGTTGTTGGGGAACTCTTTCAGGAAGCGGTCGATCTCCTCCAGCATGATGAGCAGCCACTCCCCTTTCCCCGCCAGGCCTGGGTCCGCCGGCTCTACGAAAGGGAACGAAATGGACTCCAGGAAGGACCCGTAGAAGGCAGAGAGGCAGCTCCGAACCATCTTGCGAACAGCTTGCTGGGAAATCAAAATGAAGGGTGTGATTGTGAGGGACGTAGGGACGGCCTCGTGCAAAATGTAGGGATGCCA
>NW_015240432.1:0-617 GCF_001447785.1 Gekko japonicus | reverse complement strand
AGTTGCAGAAGTTTGACCTTCCAAGCAAAGGCCCAGTTTTCACGCTTTCCGCTTTGACAAAGCTTGATAAAGATCTATTCAGCTGGGTCTCAGGGTGGCAAATTTCACATCTATAATGGGCTGGTATCAAATGTTCTTGTAGGACTGCCTGGCCCAGTACATTGACCTCCTCCTTGAGGACAAGAAAACTCTTGCTAAGGTCATTCATGCAGAGAGGGTTAAGTTGGGAAAGGAACAACTAAACATTTCACATCATACTTTTGATTGTTTTGCTCATGCTGGCTTCAGGGGTGGTGCTATAGCATCACTCTTGGTTAAGGTCTTCTGCATTGCCTAGTGATATCAGGGCTAAGGTGGAGGATATGCCTTTTGAAGGCAAGGAGCTCTTTAGCTCTCAATCAGACATCATCTACATGGTGGGAGAGGGAGGAGTGAAGGACGTGCACTCTCCCTGCCTCCATCACTTACCAGTTCGGGTGGGAAAACACTGGCATAAGAAGGAGGGAAGAGTGAGTGCTCGAAGTGCTTGAAAGGTTCTGGAAAACTTTGCCTTCATCTCCATTGCTGGCCTACACATGCACAGGCCAATTGTGCCTGCACAGAAGACCACTCAATGA
>NW_015240431.1:0-617 GCF_001447785.1 Gekko japonicus | reverse complement strand
GTGAGTTAAAACAGCACTTTTATATGACTGTTCTCAGAACTTTTTTTTAAAAATATTATTTTATTGATTTACAACAAACATAGAACATTGACATAAAACAAACATACTACACACATACAACATAAACGTGGATTCCATATAATACTAACCCTTTGCTGTGAACCGTATCTCCGACACACTACTCTTCCATCTTATCTATAAATCTATAAATCTAAACGTTCTCTAACCAATTGTAAAACTTTTTCCAAATACTATTCTCAGAACTTGTTAGTGACAAGTAGAATAGTTTAGAAATCTGAAGAGCTATCGGCAGTTTTTTAAAAATACAAGTTGTCTACATTTTTATGTCAAGAGTGTGTGAGATAGCTTCTTTGGCTGTTTAATATTGATTGCTGGTATTCTGATGCTTTTCACAGTGGCACAACATTAGGACAGTCTCCACTGGGGCAGATCCAGTTAACAATTCGTCACAGTTCACAAAGAAATAAACTCATAGTGGTGGTGCACTCATGCAGGTAGGTATAATGTGTCATTCGACGTTATTTTGAGGTTGGCCTTTGGCTTTCTTTAAATTATCTACATGTTCACCAGTAAGGCAAACATAGATCAACCACTGG
>NW_015240430.1:0-617 GCF_001447785.1 Gekko japonicus | reverse complement strand
TGCGGCACCCGGGTCTTACAAACATTCCAAATGTAGGTGATTTTAAATGATGCACGATCTGCCCATGAGAACCCTAACTCAAACAAACTAGGAAACAAAATGTTTTAACATGTTAATGGCCAGATACCATGCTGAAGGTTGCTAGCAGCTCTCATGCAAAACTGGTCAATTTTTGAAATCAAATAATCTCTAATTAATTGATGAGCATCACTATAGTAGTTACGAAATACAGGAGCACTGGCTCATTTCCTTGGGACGAGTGTGCCTATTTTTAAACACAATGAAACCTTGGGTGGGAATGTGCCAGAATTACTGCCCAAGTCAACTTAAATCAATGCATGAAAAAATCACATTCGACTTCTAAAAACGATCAGTCTCACACTCTTTTTTTATTTGGCATTTGCTTCATCTGTTATATATACACATATTTAAAATCTGTACACAGTAAAAAATAAACAATGATTTTATAAGTTACACAGTTAAACCGCTAAACATCTCTTTGAGTTAAAAAAAATTACAAAATAGCTCCAACTGCACACCCCTTCCCCTCATCCATATATAGCAAAGTCCATCTGTATACTCACAGTAGGCTTGGTAAAAAAATATCCATACAGTGT
>NW_015240429.1:0-617 GCF_001447785.1 Gekko japonicus | reverse complement strand
GATCCACGAGAGCAAAAAGGATCGCACAGCATATGCAGCAGTAAATATAGTTACAAAAACTGACACTGGCCCTAATACAGGCAGACTGAAAACAAACATGAACACGAACAATGGTTCAGAATGGCTGTCTGGAGACGCGACATAGTAAGAGACAATCCATAATAATTCTGTTGCAAGAACATCCCTGAGGTCACAACTGCATAGCTGCCAGAACATGAGAGAAAGCAAGCATTCTGTTGGCACTGAAGGCAAGATTTTCTGGTATAGTACAAGAAACTAATTGCTATAATATGTTGCTGTCTCACTCCTAGGCTTTTCCCCTAAAGACAAATATGCCTTTACGGTGTGGGAACTGATATAGCAGAGAGACATTTCCCAAACCATACTGCACTCAGAGTTTTCACTTAGCAGTCAGTCCACCATTCATAAAGATCAAGAAGGAATTATTGTTCTTTCAGTCAGAGACGATTTTCTTTTGAAAAGTGTAAGTTTTTACGATATGTCACATGAGAAGGGACAAATCCTTGACTAGGTTAACATTTATTCATATCTCTAGAGCAGGGGTGTCAAACATCTGGCCTGCTGGCTCGTCCAGGGCTTTTATCTAGCCCACAAAC
>NW_015240428.1:0-617 GCF_001447785.1 Gekko japonicus | reverse complement strand
GAGGTACATAAATTATTAATTTTAAATTAGCTTTCTACCTATAAGGTAAAAATGTGAGCTTGGGGATGGGTTCTTTTGAATGAGTTGCACCGTCAGGGATTTTGGGGGCTTTGAGTTTTTCAAATGATGGCTAAGGTTGTGGCCCTGCTGGATCATTTGAGAAGGCGACATTCTAAGGAGAACTCTTCATGATAAAGGCCCAAACAGCTAGTGTTCTATTAGTTACAGAAAACTCAATATGTCCCTTTATTGATTTACCTCAGCTTTGTACGCTGGACAGCTTTACGTAAGACTACACACTACCCATGACACGTCAGTTGTTGGTGTGTGTGTGTGAGTATCAGAAGTGATTTTTATGTTGGCTAGCGGGACCTCTGCATTCTTTTTTTGTGGGAAAAAACATCCTGTACAAAGCTACAAATGAGCTCTGTAAAAGGAAACCTACAGCATTATGGGTTTCTTTTGTAATTACCAAAAGAGTTGGATCCAGCCAGCTTTCTCACTCACTGTTGCCCAATTCTCCTCCTTATAAAAGTGCACGTCCCATATTTGTTCATGCCGGTCCCATGGCACCCAGCAGAGCCTCTGTGGTGGCCACAGGTGACTCTTTTTCACCA
>NW_015240427.1:0-617 GCF_001447785.1 Gekko japonicus | reverse complement strand
GTTCTATCCAATTAGGGCCTTAGCAGCCAGGGCCTCAGTCATGTGGCTGTACAAGATATTAAGATAATACCCAGGCCGGAAGAAGATAACAGACTAAAAAGAGTGGCTGTCTTCATGGCATATGCCAGCTTTGATTTGGTGATATTTTCTGCAAAAGTTATATCTTCTACATTAGTTCCTCTAAGAAACCTAATGGCTAAAAAACCTGGATAGTTGACTAGCATGGCTATTCCTCAGAAGAATGCTGTTTGGTGACACATTAATTTGTATTAAAACAAAAGACGAGGAAAAAGACCATATCCTCTTTTTCCAAGCATGATGATAAATACTATAAAAGCAATGGTTCACAGTCCTTTTGCAGCTTCAAAACACTTCCCAGATATCGTGGAGTTTGAAAGAGGTCCTCATGAGCGAAGGGAAGATCTTTCTTTATGCCTGATTCTCAGTCCAACTTTAAACAGTTCTCTGGAAACAAGGGAACCAAGCCACACCGACAGTGCAACTGACATGGGGCAGGGGGAGCCATTATTAATCTGAAATTTCTGAATAAATTTGTGAAATATTGGAAATTCAAGATGGAAGTGTTCAAGACCAGAAGAAGAAGAAGAGATTGGATT
>NW_015240426.1:0-617 GCF_001447785.1 Gekko japonicus | reverse complement strand
AAACTTTGGAACTCTGTTCCCAGGGAGATCCATCTGCCTTCCTCTTTTGTCTTCTGCCTCTATTAGTCTTCTTTGTTTCTGAGTAAAGTAGATGAGTTTTTTTGGTCCTGCCTTAATAATTAGCCACATTCTTATAGACTGAAAAGAGGCGTGTGTCTTGTGTTTGCCTCTTTCTCCGCTGTGTCTTGCAGCCTGCGCACTTTCTGTCTCCTCCCTCCCGCTCCCATGATTGTTCTGTTCTGCCATTCTGATTCCCCGCCATCTTTCAGGGGCCAAGTCCTGCCTGCTCATACACTGCTGAACACGGTGGATGTAGAACTGATCTACGAAGGGAAGAAGTACGTTCTAAAGGTATCACACTATATTTACGTAATTTCTCCATTCAGCACCTTTTCTGTATTACAATCTCAGTCAAACCTGAGGCAGGTCCCGATGAGTCAAAATGCGGTCAAACAAACACCACAAATAAGCATTTATAATCCACACCAAAACCAGCACACTCGATGGGCCCACCCAGATGCCTTGGTAAAACAAGGAGGTTTCTTCCTGTAATGCCAGATTGATATAGTGGGTGAAGTGTCAGACTAGGAGGATCTGGGAAACCCAGGTTCAAATCC
>NW_015240425.1:0-617 GCF_001447785.1 Gekko japonicus | reverse complement strand
ACCAGGGTATATGAGAACCCAGTTTGGTTTTTAAGATTGTTTGGTCCATAATTGTTTTGTTGAGTGTTAAATCCACCAGGTTTGTGGTATTTGCTTGTTTCCATGTTTTGAATATTGTGTTTTGTTGTCCCAGTGGGAATTACAGTTGGTCTAAAAAAGAGGTGAATCTTGAAATTTCAGGTAGTAATTTTGTTCTTGTGTTATTCCATATATGTAAGGGTGTAGAAGAAATCTGTTCTTGAGAATATAGTTTGGTCTATGAACAACCTTAATTAATTCATGCTTGTCTGAAGGGATGACAAATCTAGTCTGCCAGCCTATGGGTGTATAACACCAACATTTCATGGATGAAGCAGAGACACAAATTGTAGCACCCCTACTCTCACACCGAGTATCCCTTCACAAGTCACCCAAGTAGCACATTGGATGCTGAAGGGATAATTTCAGACCAACCATTTCTTCTCCTGCAAAAGAGTGATTTCCTCACCCACTTCCCACATATAAATGGAAACATATATTCTCTTTCATATGGCCTAAAAATGAAGCCTTTCCATCTATAAGAACCCTTCCAGAAGACTGTGAAGGGTACATTTTTGGGATAGTGCCAGAATCATGGG
>NW_015240424.1:0-617 GCF_001447785.1 Gekko japonicus | reverse complement strand
ACCCTGGCTCTTTCCTTGCATGCCTGACAGAGTGGAAGAAGAATCAGCACAGAAGAATGCCGTGCTGAAGTCACTGCGTGAGCTGCAGGCCCAGTTAGCAGAACTACAGGAGGATCTGGAGTCTGAGAAGGCAGCCCGTGCCAAGGCTGAGAAGCAGCGGCGTGACCTGGGTGAGGAGCTGGAAGCGCTGAAGACCGAACTCGAGGACACCCTGGACTCGACCGCCGCGCAGCAAGAGCTACGGTAAAAGCCTGACGTGCACAGTGGGCTGCCTTGGCCCAGTAGTGTCTGCATCTTGTTCTGTAGGCCGTAGGCCTCCCCTCCCCCACGAATGGCCACTCTGGAGGGACCTCTGTGGTTTGCCAGCTCCATATTTTCTTCTTTCCATTGCAGGTCAAAGCGGGAGCAGGAAGTGACCGAGCTGAAGAAGACCATAGAGGAGGAAGTCAAGACCCATGAAGCGCAAGTGATGGAAATGCGCCAGCGTCACACAACTGCTCTTGAGGAGGTGTCAGAGCAGCTGGAGCAGTCACGTCGGGTATGCAGAGGGAGGGGCAGGAGCAAGTTTGGTTGCTGGGACAAAGAAGGGTTAGGGTTGCCAGCTCCTGGAGCTTTGG
>NW_015240423.1:0-617 GCF_001447785.1 Gekko japonicus | reverse complement strand
AACCCACTTATGGAGACTCCTCCTCATGGGGCTTTCCAGGCAAGAGAGGAGTGGAGGTGGTTGGCCGTCGCCTGCGTCTGCGTAGTGACCCCAGTCCCATTCGATGTTAATTGTGGCCCACCCTGCTTCTTTTCCAAGCTGAAATAAGCTTGGGCTCGTCTGCGCCGGTCAGACTGCTACAGACCACCATCGTCTTTCCCTTTTCACAGATTAAAGCAACAGGTAGTTCGGGGTGATCTGCAAAGCTGCTTCTCTTTCTTCACTGGATTTGTTTCCACGGGAGAGGCTTGTCTTTCACTACGCAGGGCCTGCCCTGGAAAATGCCTTGCGGGAGTCAAGCGAGACGCTTCTCTCCCCAATGTGTTGGGAGCCCATCTCAGCTCCAGCCAGGACCTTGGGGCCGGCACACCTGGCGGCCAGACAGGGGTCAAAGCAAGCACCGCTTCTCCTGGCCGCTCCCACCTTTCCTGGTGTTAACATTCCACACCCCCGAGTCTGCATTTAAAACGTTTTCTTCCACAGTCCCACGCCACAAACAACCCAGAAAAACTAACACAGTCCATTAAAAATAAAGATTGTATTAGCTTTCATTCCTTACAATCACACGACAGTTAAAA
>NW_015240422.1:0-617 GCF_001447785.1 Gekko japonicus | reverse complement strand
GCCCGATTCCCCTCCCCGAGTTCAATTGAATTAAATGAACTCCCTCTACGAGGAATCAAAAGCCATTCTGGAGTCAGATCCCTTATCATTTTTATTAAAAGCCGCATGCAATATGCCGTTTTCTACACTTGGGGGGAGGGCAGGGCCCCTTCGCCTCTCCGTTCCCTCCCCAATTCCCCGTCGCTCGATTCATTTTGGAGAGAGAGGCCCAAAAACGCTCTCCGGGGAGTGATAGATGGTAGGAAATGAATAATATGTAAGGCCCTTTATTGCCGCCATCTATCTTTCGGCCTTGCTGTCTCGATCAAAGCCTTCTTTGCTTTCCCAAGTAGAGGTTAGGCGGAGGAGCAAAGAGATCGGGTTTCGGGCAAATGCAGGGTGGAACACAGGCACCATGCGGAGAGGGCGAGTCGGGGAATTTGGATCTCACAAAGCGCTGGCTGTGCGGGCTTTCCTTTCATCCTGGCCCCATCTTGTGCGAGAGGTGGACACTGCTGTGGTTTTGTAGTCAAGGGTCCGAGCCACACGCACAATCTGTCCCTCCTACAGAACAGAGTTCGAGTCCACGGGCACCTTGAAGGCAGACAGACTTGCATCCAAGGTATAAGGTTTTGCGT
>NW_015240421.1:0-617 GCF_001447785.1 Gekko japonicus | reverse complement strand
GCTGTGGCTGAGTGTTAGAGCACCTGCTTTGCATGCGGTAGCTCCTCAGCCCAGACAATTGTGTCCCATTGGATTTAGAGTACCGCCTTCACACCCTTGTGGAACCACAAATTTCCCAACAGCCAGAAAGTGTCAGAAGATTTATTTCTAACTTGATTCTGTGTGGCATGGTGTCCCAGAAAGCCCAGCAGAAGAATGTCTAAGCATCTGCCTCCCAGGAGACTCAGTTGTTCTCAGATGAAAAAAGAGGACCCTGTGTGGAGGGGCTGGTGGTGTGCTGTGCAATGAGGCCCAGCATATGTCTTGACTGGCTAGGAGGCTGGGGTGTCCCTGTGGCTTCCCAAGGTCTCCAGGTGCACAGCTGAAAATGTCTCTTCTTCTAATGATGAGTAGCTGCTTTGGAATGAGGGCTGTTGGCCAGCATAGTGGGCATGACAGAAGCAGATGCATTGGCTCCTGTGGCAAAGGAGAAGGAGCATATTCAGCAACAGTCGGCAGGATCCAGCAATGGAGTGGGAGTGCCCTCCAGGTAACAAGGAAGTGCTAGGCAAGGAGTAGAGCTTTCTGAAATTTAGCAGGTACTGGGTGAGTACATGTCCACAGAGACACCCTCATAT
>NW_015240420.1:0-617 GCF_001447785.1 Gekko japonicus | reverse complement strand
GATGGGGGTACAACTCCCACCCCATGACAAGAGACCAGTGGGTTCCAGAGTCAGGTAGACATGCCATACCCAAGGAGTCACTTACCTGAAAGGTTAGTCTTTACAGGAACCAAGGCCTGGACACTAGACAAGAAAAGAGGATCGGTTACAGAGGATGAAATCGTTACCTGCCCCAGTTCTCTTCCTCCCAATTTTGGCTCAGCTTAAGGCTTTGCCTTGGCCGCTCCACATTCTTCCCATTCTTCTACCTGGCGTACCTACTAGCGGCCATCCCCACTAGCCTCTACCCAGGATTCTCCTCCTACCTGGTTTTCTTTTTGCATTTGCATTTTCCACCTGGAAGAGGAAAAAAATAAAATCAACAAAAGGATCAGACAAATTCAGAGAAGACCTCACCCACAGCTGCTAAACTGGAGGAGCATTGTACAAACACTGCACAGCAACAAAACCCGGGCTGAAGTCCAGGTGGATCAGAAAGCACTTGCAAAATATATTCAGCTTAGAATTTGCATCTGGACTGGTGGAGCTCATTGGTCTGTGACCCCAGAGAGTTCCTACCAAGACCACTAGGAGCAGATGGACCACCAGAGAGGGGCCATGGCTCAATGGTAGAGCAT
>NW_015240419.1:0-617 GCF_001447785.1 Gekko japonicus | reverse complement strand
AACCACTACACCAAACTGGCTTTCAAGTCCGCAGCAACTTGATGGCACTTTCACAAGATTATGGAGAGACATGATGACTTGTCAGAGGCACCTAATCAGCTTTACTGCTGTGTGGGAATTTGAACTCAGATCACTCCAATCCAAGTCTTGCCCGCTCTGTCCTCCTAAATTCTCTGTCTCCAGTATGTGGATGATAATACTGACCTACTTTTGAGGGATATTGTGAGGATTATTGGGACAATGTATGTGTAATAGTTTTGGGAATGAATTTCCTGCTTAACAATTCTGGAGGAATACAAACTCTCAGAATTTTACTATTTTTTAAAAAAGATGTATATGTCATTGTGTGCCATCAGCCAATATTCTCCTTCCTTGTGTTTGCAGGAACTTTGGGCTACTGACCTCCTCTTGGTTCAGGAGTTCATGTTCAACTTCTTGAAGGACCCACTGCGGGAAATTGAAGAGCCTTATTTTTCCCTGGATGAGGTACGGATCTCAAGAAGCAAGAGGGGGCCCTTTACACACACTCTATAATTTGTAGCTCTTATAATTTGTGGTGTAAACAAGTCTGTGATCCTTGGGTTCTGACAATCCTTCCCTTCCCTCTCTCCCTCCTT
>NW_015240418.1:0-617 GCF_001447785.1 Gekko japonicus | reverse complement strand
GTGTGCCGTTCCCCAGACGAGGATTGAATGTGGAGCTTTAATTCTTGCCGTAATCCCCGTTGTATAACCAGGGCTGTGAATGTCTGCAGATGTGCCTCATTTCATTTTCTAATGCGGCTAGTGAAAGAAGAATGACTGACGTGAGCGGGTGCCTGTTACACATCATTTAACACCCCGAGGATTTATTGAAATCAATGCTTTCTCATCTCCTCCCGTGTTTATAAACTTGGGTCTCCTTCAAAAGGCTGTCCACGTATAATATAGATTTTGTTAAGTCCTGGGCAATAATGTTCTGATTATATTTTCTGCAAAATGATCAAAAGAAAATGGAATTAAAACCACGGCATTGGCTGACTTCCTTTGCCAAGGAGAAACGCCATTACAGCTGAGTACTTTGTCGTTGCTGAATTCTTTTTCGGTCCTGACTTTCGCCCTCCCTGTTCATTAATTAGGATGGCTAACGCCTATTATAGAAGTGTTCAGTTCAGTGCTTTTAACCCAGAGGTCAGGTACTGTACCATATTTAGTGTAGTCTGGCAAAGTAGGCAGCCTGCTTTGTCAATCGCATCGGGTCTTTTAGTGCTTCTCCCCTAGAGTTGCCAACTCTGGCTTGGGAC
>NW_015240417.1:0-617 GCF_001447785.1 Gekko japonicus | reverse complement strand
CCAACCTGGAGCTGGCGACCCTACTTCCAGCATATAGGTATTGACTGAAACCTTCCTAGTTTCCTGCGATATCTGAATGACTATGCACTTTGGCAAATTAGAATGTGTTTACTCACCATGAATCCAGATTACATCAAGGTTTAGAATCCCAGTTTCTGTGGTGGGTGTGGGGAAACAGACTCCAATTTCCCAAGGCGCCTGCATTCAGACACCATAGCAAACTGGAGCTTGATCAAACTGGGTCATTTTCAATCACGTTCCAACAGAGAGAAGACGAGGAAGGTGAAAGAAGTAGTGGGAACATGAGTATGGCGACAAGCTGTGTTCATGCCTGATCACAGTTCAATTACAGTTTGTTGAGGTATCTGAATGCAGACATTTGTGTAGCCTCCTCCTTCCATGCTTGCTGGAGAAACTGAAGATCATCAACAGGAACAGAGAGCAGAAAAGGGGAGCAGACAGACTGTGCCAACAGCTGGTAAAGAAATTTCCAGCAACCTGAACAAGATGTTCCTTTCCACTACAATTTTCTCTGGCAACACTTCTGTACTATACCTCCTGTCAGCTAAATTCAATCTACACTAGCAAAGCTTTGTATGCAACCATTGAAACAAGCC
>NW_015240416.1:0-617 GCF_001447785.1 Gekko japonicus | reverse complement strand
TTTTAGTTTGCCATTGATTCTCATCTATGCAATTTTGGGCATAAGCTGCTCTGAGCCTCACATTTTCTTTTTGCAAAATGGCTTCTATAATATCTGCATCAAAGTGATGTTGTGAGCATAAATCAATGTCCATAAACACTTTAATCTTCTTTTGTAAGAGAATTTTCCAATTATATACGCTATGTAGGCTCAGTTACTCTCCTCATCATCTTGTGTGAGGTGGAAATTTGATGTATTATTCTGCTTGCTTTCTACACTGAAGATTAATAAACACCTTCATAAGACAAGCGCTGAGGTTAGGAGCTCAACGACCATGCTATACCAAATGAACAATACAGTGAAAAATCAGACAGCGGAAACTCAATAATTGAAACTTAATTGCATAAAACTCTTAACTATCTGAATCCAATGTGGACTTCTCAAAGTCCTCTATATAAATCTAACCCTCTGTAAGGATCACATCTTATCAGATTAATTTGTTTGGATACTCATAAGGATGTAGAGCAAATGACATTCTCCCACTGATGTGCAATGAGAATTCACCAAATTAAGGTAATCGCATTTCTTCAGTGTCTGTTCTGTTCATAATAGGGCTGCCAAATCCCCCCCGGGGGGTG
>NW_015240415.1:0-617 GCF_001447785.1 Gekko japonicus | reverse complement strand
AAATGAGAGGCACATTCTGCTGTTTGCAGAGGCTTCCTCCAACCGATGGTCACCACTTGTCTGCCTCCGTGATTAGGGTCTTAGGACAGGCCTCCTTCCCTAAGGGCCTGTCCTTAGCATGCCAGCTTATTGGAAATGTGCACCTAGGAGGGAAAAGATGGCTTAGGATTTTGAATCCAAAAATCTCACTCATTTATTGGCCAGAAAGGCAAGCCAACAAAGATAAAAACCTACGCACATGACCACCTGTGTCCGCAAGTTGTGACCTACACACAAGTCCACCTGTGGCATTCAGGGCTTGGTACATTATCAGAAACTGCACATGGAGGGTGGTTCTCAATGTATAGTTTAAGAAAAGAAGGGGCTAGAAGGAAAAAAACCTTTCTTAATGAAATGAAGTTCCACAGTCTCAAGGTGTGGGGAAGTGGCCAAGTGCCCACCCATGCAGAGAATTGTCTTGAGGGGATATTTCAACCCACTCCGTTCCTCAGAGAAGAATCAAATAAGGAATGCAAGCAAGCCCAGTGAATACCTGCCAAAGCACCTTTTACCTTGCAGAAGCAGCCCAAAGCAGTGTGCTCAGAGACATATGTGTGTGTGCATGCACGCACGCACGC
>NW_015240414.1:0-618 GCF_001447785.1 Gekko japonicus | reverse complement strand
CAGAGATTATCCTAGTGGCTCCTCATTGGCCCAGGAGACCATGGTTCTCGGAGATTCAAGCCCTCTCAGTTCTTCCTCCGCTCCGTCTCCCTGTGTCTCCGGACATGCTCTCCCAGGGCCCAGTGTGGCACCCGGATCCTGGATGGCTTCAGCTGACCGCGTGGCGATTGAAAGGGGGAAACTCCTCAAATTAGGATATCCAGACAGTGTGACCAATACAATCTTGGCGTCCAGAAAGCAATCTACCTGTCGAATATATAACACTACTTGGAAAGCCTTCGTTCGTTGGGCTAGAAGGAAGTCGGTTGATCCACTAAAACCTCACATTAAGAGTGTTCTGTCTTTTCTTCAGGAGGGCCACGACTCGGGTCTAAAAGCTTCGACTCTTAAACGACAAGTGGCGGCGTTATCTACGGTGCTACCTCTAGTGGAGGGTTGCCCCATATCTAGACATCCTCACGTCAAGCGATTCCTCAAGGGAGCTTCACTTCAGGATCCACCAGTGTCCCACAGGTTTCCTTCCTGGAGATTAAATCTAGTTCTCAATGCCTTGACAAAAGCTCCTTTTGAACCAATCAAGGATGTTCCGCTCAAATGGCTTAGGATGAAGACCCTATT
>NW_015240413.1:0-617 GCF_001447785.1 Gekko japonicus | reverse complement strand
AGTCTGCTTTGGTTTGGTGCTGATGAGAACCCCAAGGATTGGTGGGTGATAAACTCTGCGGGATCCCCCGTGAAATGGTGTGGGGGAAACCCTGTGCTTGTCCTCACTGGACCCTCTGCCTGGTTGTTGACAACACTAACGGGAACATCGTCCTCTTCCAGAGAGTGCGGGAATATACGCTCGTCCTGCAAGCTGCTGACTTGGACGGCAAAGGGCTGACCACCACGGCGTCTGCGGTGATCGAAATTGGGGATGCCAATGACAATGCCCCCCAGTTCAGCCCCTCAACGGTAATGGAACCATCTGCCTTTGGGGCCTCCGAGTATGTCTGCTTCTGGAGATGATATCCCCGGGCTGCCTCAACAAAGGAGCTGGGGGTGGGGGGAGAATCAGCAACTTGGGTATTTTTTTGTGTGTCGTCGCCCTCCCGGCTGCAGTTGCCCTGGGGTCTCCTCTGGCCATTAAGGCCCAGGTGGGTGTGCGGCTCTTGACAGCCAGGGGTTTCGTAGCCCAGGCAACACGCAGGGCTGTGCGTGCCAAGTGGGGGGCGGGGTGGACTGGGTGGGGCAAGGGCCTGGGTGGGTCGAGAGTAGGAAAGTAAGAGGTTAGCCCCCCCC
>NW_015240412.1:0-617 GCF_001447785.1 Gekko japonicus | reverse complement strand
CTGCTTAGCTTCCAAGATCTAATGAGATTCGACTAGCCTGGGCAATCCAGATCGGGGAGCCCTCTATTATAACGATGAGTATTTTGCTAGTAAAATAATATATATGTGCCTTGCGACATTGCTGTATTTTTGTTATGGTTCTTTTTGCCTGGCTATTATTGTTTCTAGGAAGCTGGAAGGTGAAAATAAATGGTTTAGGAAAAAAATACTTAAATGTGCATTTAAAATATTTTCTCTTCTTCAAAGCAAAAACAAAAAAGTCTTTCTGTACTATGTATTGCCATGTTTGTTCCCATGTTTACAACCGCACAATGCTGAAGTCAAGTTAAACCTCCAGTACATTGTGAAGGGAATGTTATTCATGTCGTCACAAGGTTGAAACGTTGGCTGCTTTAGTACCCTGTACATGGGAAAGCCATTGAATACAGAAGGTTGTCATAGATACCGAATGCAGTAACTTGCCTCCTGGACTAGGTGGATTGCTGTCCATACACAACAGTCTCTGACTTCCACACAATTACAAGGTTTTTGGGGGGCACAATGCAAACTATTTTATTTCTAGGTACATTTCAAGCTAAGTCATTTGACGGGACTTCTTTTAGCCCACTTTCCAAAAT
>NW_015240411.1:0-617 GCF_001447785.1 Gekko japonicus | reverse complement strand
CCGATCCAAAACCCAGTTCTTGTGCCAGCGGCTCCAATGAGGGGTGTCTTTTACCCTCACTGATAACAGCTGTGCTTTTCTGTAGTGCTTCCTCAATAGGATAGCTTGATGCTCGCCAGACAAATAAAGAAGGGTGTTTCTTTAAGAGAAATTAAGAGATCATTATAGTAACTGGGATGTTTCTGCATGTCACACTCACCTGCCAGGATGGGACTAGGCAAGAATCAGATTGAGGCAGGATGTGAGTTTTAGAAGGAAGATGCTGAAGTTTTGGGGATCCAGACTGATGTATTTGGGATCTGATAGTGTTTTGGGTCAACTCTGCCCATTTCAGTCTTGCTTGCCACAACTGTTTCTTTCACATTTGTCAATAAACAGATCCCCTTTGATGGGAAACTAACCCAATAAACTGCTCCAGGACTTTTGTGCTCCTCGGGGGACGGCGCACGCAAAATAGTATTGGCTTGTATTCTACCCACCCACTTAGCCAAGTTTCAAGCCTTCCTCTGGCTTCTTTCCCCAATGGGACAAAAATTTCATACTGAAGAATGCTATAAGACAGAGAAGATTAAAAAAAACCTCCTTGATTGCTAGGGTTGCCAGTCTCCAGGTGGTGG
>NW_015240410.1:0-618 GCF_001447785.1 Gekko japonicus | reverse complement strand
GGCCCCGCCTGGATGTTGGGAACCCTAGTTCAGAGGCAGAACATTGTTGGCACTTCCGTGGCCCAGTACCTGAAGGCTCTCAGGTGCAGGTGTTAGGTAAGGCCTTACTCCACCTGAGATCCAGGAGAACTGCTAACAATCAGGAGAGACAATACTGAACTAAGTGGATCAGTGGTGTGATTCACCATTGGTTCCTACGGTGGTGAATCGTGGCCAATGTGTTCTCCAATTAACTGTGCACTTTTCTTCTTGAGTTCATATTACTAATACGTGCACATATATTTAATATACAACAAAACTTTATTTCATTTGTCTTCACAGCGGTGCTTTCAGCTAAGCATTATTGCCATGTTGCTGACGTGCAACAAAGCCACTCGTGATTCCTTAAAGGGGCAGGAGTATACAAGGGACACTTTCCCACTTTTAAGACCTTTCTAATTTATTTTCAGTGGAGCTGGGGTCTGATGGGATGGTCACCCAGTCTGTATACAAGCACACAGAATTTTAGAAACGGGCAGGTAAATTCAGTCTATGTTTCAGCAGACGTTCGATACAAAGCAAAGCAGGGGGAAGTATCGGTTTATGTGCATGTGTACAGAGAGAGAGAGAGAGAGAGAG
>NW_015240409.1:0-617 GCF_001447785.1 Gekko japonicus | reverse complement strand
TGTGTTCTGTCTAGAACAGCTGTCTCTCTGCATGTATACACCTTGCAGGGTTACAGAGGATGCTGGGAAGCTGATCATGCTGGAAGAAGAATTTGAACAAATTATGCACTCAGTATACAGGCCTCTCTATAGTCAACTGTGGTCTCCAAGTGGCTGACAAGCTTGCCAGTGTGGTTAAACTTGTTCTAGATGAAAATAGCTATGGTAGTTTTGCTGCCAATTAGATTTTAAGAACAAAACAAAATACCAGGTGGTATTTGGCTACACGTGCAGGCCCTGGAACATATTTGCTTGTTAATATAAGATGCATGTAAATAGCTACCTGTTCCCATAAAAACAACTACAATGAAACAAAAAGTAGTTAGTCCCATGAAATGAAACATTATTTGAACTGTTACCCAAAATGCTGTTCTCCTAAAATACCTCATTTAAAGGTGATTTATACTTTAGACCACTTCGTTAATTTATTTAGCAGTTTTGTTATTTTAAAAATATGACTTTATTTGCATTAACAAAATAGTAGACTAATATCACCATGGTTTTCTTGCAAAAGCAGCTATTTGTATTGCATAAGCTAAAACACCTGTTCTATTGAAATGAAAGCTAATTTTCACATG
>NW_015240408.1:0-618 GCF_001447785.1 Gekko japonicus | reverse complement strand
GAGAAGCCATATCAGCAGCTCTGGGTATAGGTTTCTTCCCCCCAGAGGCTCTCTTCATGACCGGCCACATCATTCAGCATTCTTGTATCTAACGGTTAGATAAAATTTACATGTTTACCATTTTCCCCTGCTTTGAAACATTTAACTGTGGAGGATATGGAAAGATGTTAAGGTATCCAGTGTTCACTTTCTTTTTGCCAGCAATAGAGTGAAAGGCTTATCGTCCATGCCTTTCACAGGAGTGATTCTTAGTTGCTGAATAAGAATGTGGACCTGGCTGCCACTCATTAACCAGCTATAATTTCTTCTAAACAGATGCGGGCATTAAAGCACAAGTCTGCTCTTTGGTAGAGCTCCTAGCCACCACGCTGTATCAAGCTCATGCCCTTTTCTACACCTTGCCAGAGGGCATGCCCTCAGACCCATCCCTCCCTTCGGGCTTGCTCTTCTCAGCACTGGAGACCATCACAAGCCAGCATCCAGCAGGTGAGCAGCAAGGGAGGCAGAAGCAGCGACACCACAAAGGAGCATCTCCTTGTCTGGTTAGGATGCAGTACAGTTCCCATTGAACCAGTCTCTTCTCTCACTGTACAATTCTCTTAGGTAAAGGCATAACAG
>NW_015240407.1:0-618 GCF_001447785.1 Gekko japonicus | reverse complement strand
AAAGTGCCACTCCACTTCACAATTATATAAAAGGATATATATATTATGGCCCTCAGGGAAGTTGTCATTATTACATTGTTGCATTGTATTTGTATGTTAATTTATGCTGTAAACTTCCCTGACAGCCTTCAGATGGGAAGACAGGATACAAATGTCCAAAACAAATAAATCAGTCACAGCTATCAAGAAATCCTGAACCCATATCCATATCGTTGGAAGGGAAGGAGTAGAAAGTCTAGCAAATAAACAAAGAAGAAAGCATTCCAACAAATGCAGGAAAAACAAACATTTCGGCAGGATCAAGCGGATCAAGTGGAGAAGACAAGAGTGAAAAATGAAAACTGTCCAGGAGATAATGAAGCATAAATAGCTGTCAGGGAAGAGGAAGCACAAGCGAGTAAACCTTGGCTTGCTGTAACGAGCGATACAAGGCAAACTGGTCTGGACAGGAAATGGGACATCTGGGACAGAACAGGATGTGCTTCAGATTAAAGGAGAACGTCAAGAAGGCAATTTCTAGGAGGCCGAAAAGTTTCAAAGAGAAGAAAAGAGAAAAGATGCAAAGGATATAATTAAACCTAAGTTATCATAGGATGATTGTACAAGACTCCATCGTTA
>NW_015240406.1:0-617 GCF_001447785.1 Gekko japonicus | reverse complement strand
CTTGAAAACCCTACAGAGTCACTATAAGTCAACTGGGGCTTAATGGCACTTTCCACCACCAAAGGAATCTTGATGCAGCCGTCCGTACAATCACATCAAAGTTGCTTTTATTTAGTTTCATTTAATGCACCCATCGGTAATGTGCGCATAACCCGTTTTCAGCAAAGCTACAATCTCATTCAGGCATCTGATCAAAACCACAAGTCTGGGGCATCCCCCACTAAAACCTGTGATTTTAGCAAGTCAACACTTTTCAGAGATGTCTGGGAGAATGGTATTACCTCTGGAGAACTGCTTTTAATGCTATGACATGGATTGCCGCAGCAAGGGTGAACGAATAGCTCACTACAAAGAGGATAGTGCGACCTGCCATTTATAGGTGTAAAAAACCCTGACTATCTAACTGAAACATGCCACAGGCATCTCTTGGCATAGACGTGAAGTTTATGTTCCTTTAAAAGGCCCCTAAACGTACAACCTATCTATGGGAATGCTTGCCAGTTTCTTCGTTGGGTTATAAGCGGGGAATTTATGGCCGAGCCGGTAACCCATGTCTTTGGAGGTTTAGCGAACTGCTGTGTATTAAATGTTTTATGAAAAGGGCAATTACTTTTTTT
>NW_015240405.1:0-618 GCF_001447785.1 Gekko japonicus | reverse complement strand
TGTATCTGTAACTTTGGAGACTCCAGTGAATGCAAATCTAGAAGATTTTAAAGTTGTTAACACTCCAGTGTAAAGCTTGTGAAAATCTACTGAAGAATGACATTCTAATATGTTGAGGATGTTATATTTACCTCTCCTAAATTTTTTGATGATCTTTTCTCTAGTTTCCCCCCCCCCAGTACTTGTAAACTAAGGATAAGCTAACAAACATAGCATGAGAGTATCACAGTCATATACAACTAACCTGCATCAATTTCCTGCATTTCTCCAGGTGCTCCAATTTAATTAACTGGTTTTTATCCAGAATCAAAGTATGTGTATCTGCATCACAGGACAAAGTTGGTCCCAATTTTTGTAACCCTTGACCTGACCAATTAACTACTGAACCTGTGATAACAGAGCAAAAGTTCAAAAGTTTGAATTATACATGTATATATTGTCTTATACTGGGGAAAAATTAAATGGACTTTACTCACAGGCAATGTATTTAATAATTTTATATCCCACCTTTCTGCCCTCTCAAGGGCTACCAAAGCAGCTAACAATTTAAATATACATGAAAAAAATCACACTTTAAAACCATTAATAAAGCCCTAACATGCATCATTAAAACAATTT
>NW_015240404.1:0-618 GCF_001447785.1 Gekko japonicus | reverse complement strand
CCCTCAGCCACCATGGCTAGTAGCCGTTGGTAGACCTCTCCTCCACGATTTAACAGTTTGTTAAAATGGTTGGCCTGCTGGACTCCTAGCAGGCCAATGCCCCCCGAAACGTGCTAAAGGGGTCAAAGGTTGAGGGCCGTTGGGAGTGGAAGGAGAGGGCCACGCCTATATGTCCATCTCGTTTTGAGCACTTGGAACTGGCTGGCAACTCGTCCTGTTCCCAGTGCTGGCGGAAAATATGTATCTCCCCCACACCTTGCACTGAGAGCATCCTTTGAAAACCGACTGAGTTCTCCCTCACGGAAAGAGGCTGGCTTTTCACGTCCGGCGTGGAAACAGCTCAGACCACTGCTGGTGGTTTCCCGGGGAGAGGCTGCCTGTCGCGTGTGCCCCAGAGCAGAGGCCTTTAATTGTCAGTGAACGCCTGGACCACTCCGCAGCCGGGCGAATGCCACACAGGCACGGTTATCTCCGGGGACCAAAATTCCCATGCGGCCCCCGGTGGCCATGTTTGCCACGTCCTCTCCTCCTGCCTCCCCTTGACTTACTCATTGCTGCCTTAACCTCAGGGGGTCCTGATTCCAATAGAGCCTGCTTGGCAGATCGGACATTACATTG
>NW_015240403.1:0-618 GCF_001447785.1 Gekko japonicus | reverse complement strand
TAACTCTTAGGTTAGAGAGCCTGGAGATTTTTCAAAGTCTAAATTGGAATATAATTGAAAATTTCCATTTCTTGATTCCTTGGAGGGTCTGATTAAGTAGCTGGGAGATTTTGTGCATGCTGTTTTAAAAGCAACATATTGTTAGCTCTCTTGTACCCTCGGGGCCGAAACTGAAAATAACTGCTCAACTTTCCCCTGTGTGGCATGTTTGCACTGGACGCAAGGATGATGCAGTCATTAAACAGTCTTTAGTGATGGGGTGGTTAATTATTCACACTCATTTCCTGCGTAGTTGCTGGAAAGTTTTGCAGCAGAAGGAGACTGTAGAAGGTTGTGGTGTGCTATATCCAAGCACCTTGGTCTTGTCTTCTGCTTGGGGTTGTTCCTTCCTGTATAATCTTTTTTCCATCCTCTTCAGAGGGAGAGAAGAAAAAGTGAAATGTTATTCACTAGGCTGTAAACCTGAAATCCTTAAAGCCTCATTACCTGTGTCCCGCTTCCTGCCCATTGAAATTTTAAATGCAGACAGGGACCTGTCTGTGTGTGTCTTTTTTTGCACTTTGTAGCAAAACATCATGTTAACGGCATAACATTATTTAGAATGGGAAAGCAAGAAAG